>NC_064562.1:62989865-63066198 GCF_937001465.1 Orcinus orca | reverse complement strand
ATATTGCATTGTACGTAAGTACCACAACTTCTTTATCCATTTTTCGCTTTCTGTGATATTGAACTTGTACCGTAAACGAGGTTCTTGTAAACAGAGCCATCCCAAACTTTGGGGTGGCTGTGTCTTTTTATTTTAATTTCCCTAAGCTATAGGACCATAAGTGGAAGTGCCCTAGGCTCTGTTGCTTTGTTTTTTGGATGTTTCAGAAAACACCATACACTTCTCCAGAGTGGCTGTTGGCAATTTACATCCCGCCCATCAGCATAAAAAGGCTCCCAGTTCTCCATGGCCTGTCCTGCCTTTCTCAATTTTACACTTTTTTAGATGACCCTTTTGACCGGGTGCCAGTAAGACTTCATTGTAGTGCAGATTTCTTTGCAAGCTTGCTTGGTTGGCCAAAAAGGGCTTATGCGTTTTTTCCTGAATATATTCAGGAAAAAACGCATAAGCACTTTTTGGCCAAGTGACTCATTGTGGACGTTCTGCCTCTTTTCCTATGCTTTACATGCAATTCCAGTCTACCTCCTGAAATCGGTTTCCTGCAATTCTGCCCCGCTTTCAAGTCCTCTTGGCAGCCTTACTTCAGTATATTTTTGGACGATAGCTGTCATTTATAACTCTGCATGTTTGTGAATAACAGTGCCCCTGAGCTCCTTTCTTCAACTCGCTTTCTTGTGAGCTGGCCGCAACACCACAAGATTCCTTCAGGCCCTAGTGTGGTTCCGGCATGGCACGCTGAGCCTTTGTTTAATTCCTCTTCCTGGTGGGAAATGAGAGTTAAATTTGCCCGTCCAGACACCTCCAGCTAGTCTCTCATTGGTTCTCCCTATTCCTGTTCATTTTCCGCAGAAATTGCAAACTGGGCCAAACAGGAGGTTAAAGGCACTGACTCTCCAAGTGGGGAGAGTGTTAGTAAAGCGTCTGGAATGTTGCACCCGAGTACCAGGGACGAAAACTGAGACACATTTGAACACGTTTCCCGATCACACGGTGGATCATACTCTGGGTTCCACATGCATGTTTTAGCTGAAGGAAGAATCCCTTAAACCTGGAGAGTTGAGACCCATGGAATGGGTAATATGTAATATGACTTCAAAGGGTCTGCATTTGCTCACCGAACGTCACCAATCCTATCACTGCTGTGTTATTCCGCTATACACACGCTTGATTCACTTTCGGAGACATATAAATCCATAGGTTTTAAGATTCTTACTAGTCAGGTATATTCTTAGGCGTTTAATATGGGGTGTTGAGTCCACTTCGTTGAGCAAGGAGTAGCTCTTGTCTATTACATATTTAGATTATGGAACGGTATCTGTGCTAATTTCAATCTCTGGTTTTATGCAGCACCCCAACTCACGTTTCCCCTTAAGCAAGCATAAGTTGGTGTTCTACATTTGATACCCTGTTCTGTTTTGTAATTCAGTTCCTCTGTAGCCAAGTTTACATTCCGTGTAGTAGTGATATCTTATGATGTTTCTTTTTCTGTGTAACTTATTTCACTTAGAATCATCGTACCTGAATCCACTCATTATGCTGCTACGGGCCTGATGACATAGATTTCATTGCTGAGTGATATTGCATTGTTCGTAAGTACCACAACTTCTTTATCCATTTTTCGCTTTCTGTGATATTAAACTTGTACCGTAAACGAGGTTCTTGTAAACAGAGCCGTCCCAAACTTTGGGGTGGCTGTGTCTTTTTGATTTTAATTTCCCTAAGCTATAGGACCATAAGTGGAAGTGCCCTAGGCTCTGTTGCTTGGTTTTTTAGATGTTTCAGGAAACACCATACACTTCTCCAGGGTGGCTGTTGGCAATTTACATCCCGCCAATCAGCATGACAAGGCTCCCAGTTCTCCATGGCCTGTCCTGCCTTTCTGGATTTTACACGTTTTTCAGATGTCCCTTTTGACCGGGGGGAAGTGAGACTTCATTGTAGTGCAGATTTCCTTTGCAAGCTTGCTTGGTTGGCCAAAAAGGGCGTATGCGTTTTTTCCTGAATATATTCAGGAAAAAACGCATACGCCCTTTTTGGCCAAGTGCATCATTGTGGACGTTCTGCCTCTTTTCCTATGCTTTACATTGAATTCCAGTCTACCTCCTGAAATCGGTTTCCTGCAATTCTGTCCCGCTTTCAAGTCCTCTTGGCAGCCTTACTTCAATGTATTTTTGGACGATAGCTGTCATTACAACTCTGCAGGTTTGTGAATTACAGTGACCCTGAGCTCCTTTCTTCAACTCGCTTTCTTGTGAGCTGGCAGCAACACCGCAGGATTGCTTCAGGCCCTAGTGTTGTTCCGGCATGGCACGCTGAGCCTTTGGTTAAATCCTCTTCCTGGTGGGAAATGAGAGTTAAATTTGCCCGTCCAGACACCTCCAGCTGGTCTCTCTTTGGTTCTCCCTATTCCTGTTCATTTCCTGCAGAATTTGCAAACTGGGCCAAACAGGAGGTTAAAGGCACTGACTCTCCAAGTGCGGAGAGTGTTAGTAAAGCGTCTGGAATATTGCACCCGAGTACCAGGGGACAAAAACTGAGACACATTTGAACACGTTTCCCGATCACACGGTGGATCATACTCTGGGTTCCACATGCATGTTTTAGCTGAAGGAAGAATCCCTTAAACCTGGAAAGTTGAGACCCATAGAATGGGTACCATGCAATATGACTTCAAAGGGTCTGCATTTGCTCACCGAACCTCACCAATCCTATCACTGCTGCGTTTATGGTGCTGTACACACGCTTGATTTTCTTTCAGAGACATATAAATCCATAGGTTTTAAGATTCTTACTAGTCAGGTATATTCTTAGGCGTTTAATATGGGGTGTTGAGTCCACTTCGTTGAGCAAGGAGTAGCTCTTGTCTATTACATATTTGGCTTATGGAACGGTATCTGTGCTAATTTCAATCTCTGGTTTTATGCAGCACCCCAACTCACCTTTCCCCTTAAGCAAGCATAAGTTGGTTTTCTACATTTGAGACCCTGTTCTGTTTTGTAATTCAGTTCCTGTGTAGCCAAGTTTACATTCCGTGTAGTAGTGATATCTTATGATGTTTCTTTTTCTGTGTGACTTATTTCACTTAGCATCATCGTACCTGAATCCACTCATTATGCTGCTACGGGCCTGATGACGTAGATTTCATTGCTGAGTGATATTGCATTGTACGTAAGTACCACAACTTCTTTATCCATTTTTCGCTTTCTGTGATATTGAACTTGTACCGTAAACGAGGTTCTTGTAAACAGAGCCGTCCCAAACATTGGGGTGGCTGTGTCTTTTTGATTTTAATTTCCCTAAACTATAGGACCATAAGTGGAAGTGCCCTAGGCTCTGTTGCTTTGTTTTTTGGATGTTTCAGGAAACACCATACACTTCTCCAGAGTGGCTGTTGGCAATTTACATCCCGCCCATCATCATAACAAGGCTCCCAGTTCTCCATGGCCTGTCCTGCCTTTCTGGATTTTACACTTTTTTCAGATGGCCCTTTTGACCGGGGCGCAGTGAGACTTCATTGTAGTGCAGATTTCTTTGCAAGCTTGCTTGGTTGGCCAAAAAGGGCGTATGCGTTTTTTCCTGAATATATTCAGGAAAAAACGCATATGCCCTTTTTGGTCAAGTGCATCATTGTGGACGTTCTGCCTCTTTTCCTATGCTTTACATTCAATTCCAGTCTACCTCCTGAAATCGGTTTCCTGCAATTCTGCCCCGCTTTCAAGTCCTCTTGGCAGCCTTACTTCAATGTATTTTTGGACGATAGCTGTCATTACAACTCTGCAGGTTTGTGAATTACAGTGCCCCTGAGCTCCTTTCTTCAACTCGCTTTCTTGTGAGCTGGCCGCAACACCGCAGGATTGCTTCAGGCCCTAGTGTGGTTCCGGCATGGCACGCTGAGCCTTTGGTTAATTCCTCTTCCTGGTGTGAAATGAGAGTTAAATTTGCCCGTCCAGACACCTCCAGCTAGTCTCTCATTGGTTCTCCCTATTCCTGCTCATCTTATGCAGGAATTGCAAACTGGGCCAAAGGAGGTTAAAGGCACTGACTCTCCAAGTGGGGAGAGTGTTAGTAAAGCGTCTGGAATGTTGCACCCAAGTACCAGGGGACGAAAACTGAGACAAATTTGAACACATTTTCCGATCACATGGTGTATCATACTCTGGGTTCCACATGCATGTTTTAGCTGAAGGAAGAATCCCTTAAACCTGGAGAGTTGAGACCCATGGAATGGGTACCATGCAATATGACTTCAAAGGGTCTGCAATTGCTCACCGAACCTCACCAATCCTATCACTGCTGCGTTTATGCCACTGTACACACACCTGATTCTCTTTCGGAGACATATAAATCCATAGGTTTTAAGTTTCTTACTAGTCAGGTATATTCTTAGGCGTTTAATATGGGGTGTTGAGTCCACTTCGTTGAGCAAGGAGTATCCCTTGTCTATTACATATTTGGCTTATGGAACGGTATCTGTGCCAATTTCAATCTCTGGTTTCATGCAGCACCCCAACTCACCATTCCCCTTAAGCAAGCATAAGTTGGTTTTCTACATTTGAGACCCTGTTCTGTTTTGTAATTCAGATCCTGTGTAGCCAAGTTTACATTCCGTATATTAGTGATATCTTATGATATTTCTTTTTCTGTGTGACTTATTTCACTTAGAATCATCGTACCTGAATCCACTCATTATGCTGCTATGGGCCTGATTAACTAGATTTCATTGCTTAGTGATACTGCATTGTACGTAAGTACCACAACTTCTTTATCCATTTTTCGCTTTCTGTGATATTGAACTTGTACCGTAAACGAGGTTCTTGTAAACAGAGCCGTCCCAAACATTGGGGTGGCTGTATTTTTTTGATTTTAATTTCCCTAAACTATAGCACCATAATTGGAAGGGCCCTAGGCTCTGTTGCTTTGTTTTTTGGATGTTACAGGAAACACCATACACTTCTCCAGAGTGGCTGTTGGCAATTTACATCCCTCCCATCAGCATAACAAGGCTCCCATTTCTCCATGGCCTGTCCTGCCTTTCTGGATTTTACACTTTTTTCAGATGGCCCTTTTGACCAGGGGGCAGTGAGACTTCATTGTAGTGCAGATTTCCTTTGCAAGCTTGCTTGGTTGGCGAAAAAGGGTGTATGCGTTTTTTCCTGAATATATTCATGAAAAAACGCATACGCCCTTTTTGGCCAAGTGCATCATTGTGGACGTTCTGCCTCTTTTCCTATGCTTTACATTCAATTCCAGTCTACTTCCTGAAATCGGTTTCCAGCAATTCTGCCCCGCTTTCAAGTCTTCTTGGCAGCCTTACTTCAATATATTTTGGGACGATAGCTGTCATTTATAACTCTGCAGGTTTGTGAATTACAGTGCCCCTGAGCTCCTTTCTTCAACTCTCTTTCTTGTGAGCTGGCCGCAACACCGCAGGATTGCTTTAGGCCCTAGTGTGGTTCCGGCATGGCACGCTGAGCCTTTGGTTAATTCCTCTTCCTGGTGGGAAATGAGAGTTAAATTTGCCCGTCCAGACACCTCCAGCTAGTCTCTCATTGGTTCTCCCTATTCCTGTTCATCTTCCGCAGAAATTGCAAACTGGGCCAAACAGGAGCTTAAAGGAACTGACTCTCCAAGTGGGGAGAGTGTTAGTAAAGCGTCTGGAATGTTGCACCCGAGTACCAGGGGACGAAAACTGAGACACATTTGAACACGTTTCCCGATCACATGGTGGATCATACTCTGGGTTCCACATGCATGTTTTAGCTGAAGGAAGAATCCCTTAAACCTGGAGAGTTGAGACCCATGGAATGGGTACCATGCAATATGACTTCAAACGATCTGCATTTGCTCACCGAACCTCACCAATCCTATCACTGCTGCATTTATGCCGCTGTACACACGCTTGATTCTCTTTCGGAGACATATAAATCCATAGGTTTTAAGCTTCTTACTTCTCAGGTATATTCTTAGGCGTTTAATATGGGGTGTTGAGTGCACTTCGTTGAGCAAGGAGTAGCTCTTGTCTATTACACATTTGGCTTATGGAATGGTATCTGTGCTAATTTCAATCTCTGGTTTTATGCAGCACCCCAACTCACCTTTCCCTTTCAGCATGCATACGTTGGTTTTCTACATTTGAGACAATGTTTTGTTTTGTAATTCAGTTCCTGTGTAGCCAAGTTTACATTCCGTGTATTAGTGATAACTTATGATGTTATTTTTTCTGTGTGACTTATTTCACTTAGAATCATCATACCTGAATCCACTCATTATGCTGCTACGGGCCTGATGACATAGATTTCATTGCTGAGTGATATTGCATTGTACGTAAGTACCACAACTTCTTTATCCATTTTTTGCTTTCTATGATATTGAACTTGTACTGTAAACAAGGTTCTTGTAAACAGAGCCGTCCCAAACTTTGAGGTGGCTGTCTCTTTTTGATTTTAATTTCCCTAAGCTATAGGACCATAAGTGGAAGTGCCCTAGGCTGTGTTGCTTTGTTTTTTGGATGTTTCAGGAAACACCATACACTTCTCCAGAGTGGCTGTTGGCAATTTACATCCCGCCCATCAGCATAACAAGGCTCCTAGTTCTCCATGGCCTGTCCTGCCTTTCTGGATTTTACACTTTTTTCAGATGGCCCTTTTGCCCGGGGGGCAGTGACACTTCATTGTAGTGCAGATTTCCTTTGCAAGCTTGCTTGGTTGGCCAAAAAGGGCGTATGCGTTTTTTCCTGAATATATTCAGGAAAAAACGCATATGCCCTTTTTGGCCAAGTGCATCATTGTGGACGTTCTGCCTCTTTTCCTATGCTTTACATGCAATTCCAGTCTACCTCCTGAAATCGGTTTCCTGCAATTCTGCCCCGCTTTCAAGTCCTCTTGGCAGCCTTACTTCAATATATTTTTGGACGATAGCTGTCATTTATAACTCTGCAGGTTTGTGAATTAGAGTGCCCCTGAGCTCCTTTCTTCAACTCGCTTTCTTGTGAGCTGGCCGCAACACCGCAGGATTGCTTTAGGCCCTAGTGTGGTTCCGGCATGGCACGCTGAGCCTTTGGTTAATTCCTCTTCCTGGTGGGAAATGAGAGTTAAATTTGCCCATCCAGACACCTCCAGGTAGTCTCTCATTGGTTCTCCCTATTCCTGTTCATCTTCCGCAGAAATTGCAAACTGGGCCAAACAGGACCTTAGAGGCACTGACTTTCCAAGTGGGGAGAGTGTTAGTAAAGAGTCTGGAATGTTGCACCCGAGTACCAGGGGACGAAAACTGAGACACATTTGAACACGTTTCCCGATCACATGGTGGATCATACTCTGGGTTCCACATGCATGTTTTAGCTGAAGGAAGAATCCCTTAAACCTGGAGAGTTGAGACCCATGGAATGGGTACCATGCAATATGACTTCAAAGGATCTGCATTTGCTCACCGAACCTCACCAATCCTAACACTGCTGCGTTTATGCCGCTGTACACACGCTTGATTCTCTTTCGGAGACATATAAATCCATAGGTTTTAAGCTTCTTACTTGTCAGGTATATTCTTAGGCGTTTAATATGGGGTGTTGAGTCCACTTCGTTGAGCAAGGAATAGCTCTTGTCTATTACACATTTGGCTTATGGAACGGTATCTGTGCTAATTTCAATCTCTGGTTTTATGCAGCACCCCAACTCACCTTTCCCCTTCAGGAAGCATACGTTGGTTTTCTACATTTGAGACACTATTTTGTTTTGTAATTCAGTTCCTGTGTAGCCAAGTTTACATTCCGTGTATTAGTGATAACTTATGATGTTTCTTTTTCTGTGTGACTTATTTCACTTAGAATCATCGTACCTGAATCCACTCATTATGCTGCTACGGGCCTGATGACATAGATTTCATTGCTGAGTGATATTGCATTGTACGTAAGTACCACAACTTCTTTATCCATTTTTTGCTTTCTATGATATTGAACTTGTACTGTAAACGAGGTTCTTGTAAACAGAGCCGTCCCAAACTTTGAGGTGGCTGTCTCTTTTTGATTTTAATTTCCCTAAGCTATAGGACCATAAGTGGAAGTGCCCTAGGCTGTGTTGCTTTGTTTTTTAGATGTTTCAGGAAACACCATACACTTCTCCAGAGTGGCTGTTGGCAATTTACATCCCGCCCATCAGCATAACAAGGCTCCTAGTTCTCCATGGCCTGTCCTGCCTTTCTGGATTTTACACTTTTTTCAGATGGCCCTTTTGACCGGGGGGCAGTGACACTTCATTGTAGTGCAGATTTCCTTTGCAAGCTTGCTTGGTTGGCCAAAAAGGGCGTATGCGTTTTTTCCTGAATATATTCAGGAAAAAACGCATACGCCATTTTTGGCCAAGTGCATCATTGTGGACGTTCTGCCTCTTTTCCTATCCTTTCCCCTTAAGCAAGCATAAGTTGGTTTTCTACATTTGAGACCCTGTTCTGTTTTTTAATTCAGTTCCTGTGTAGCCAAGTTTACATTCCGTGTAGTAGTGATATCTTATTATATTTCTTTTTCTGTGTGACTTATTTCACTTAGTATCATCGTACCTGAATCCACTCATTATGCTGCTATGGGCCTGATTAACTAGATTTCATTGCTGAGTGATACTGCATTGTACGTAAGTACCACATCTTCTTTATCCATTTTTCGCTTTCTGTGATATTGAACTTGTACCGTAAACGAGGTTCTTGTAAACAGAGCCGTCCCAAACATTGGGGTGGCTGTATTTTTTTGATTTTAATTTCCCTAAACTATAGCACCATAATTGGAAGTGCCCTAGGCTCTGTTGCTTTGTTTTTTGGATCTTACAGGAAACACCATACACTTCTCCAGAGTGGCTGTTGGCAATTTACATCCCGCCCATCAGCATAACTAGGCTCCCATTTCTCCATGGCCTGTCCTGCCTTTCTGGATTTTACACTTTTTTCAGATGGCCCTTTTGACAGGGGGGCAGTGAGACTTCATTGTAGTGCAGATTTCATTTGCAAGCTTGCTTGGTTGGCCAAAAAGGGCGTATGCGTTTTTTCCTGAATATATTCAGGAAAAAACGCATACGCCCTTTTTGGCCAAGTGCATCATTGTGGACGTTCTGCCTCTTTTCCTATCCTTTCCCCTTAAGCAAGCATAAGTTGGTTTTCTACATTTGAGACCCTGTTCTGTTTTGTAATTCAGTTCCTGTGTAGCCAAGTTTACATTCCGTGTAGTAGTGATATCTTATGATGGTTCTTTTTCTGTGTGACTTATTTCACGTAGAAGCATCGTACCTGAATCCCCTCATTATGCTGCTACGGGCCTGATGACATAGATTTCATTGCTGAGTGATATTGCATTGTACGTAAGTACCACAACTTCTTTATCCATTTTTCGCTTTCTGTGATATTGAACTTGTACCGTAAACGAGGTTCTTGTAAACAGAGCCGTCCCAAACTTTGGGGTGGCTGTGTCTTTTTGATTTTAATTTCCCTAAGCTATAGGACCATAAGTGGAAGTGCCCTAGGCTCTGTTGCTTTGTTTTTTAGATGTTTCAGGAAACACCATACACTTCTCCAGAGTGGCTGTTGGCAATTTACATCCCGCCCATCATCATAACAAGGCTCCCAGTTCTCCATGGCCTGTCCTGCCTTTCTGGATTTTAGACATTTTTCAGATGGCCCTTTTGACAGGGGGGCAGTGAGACTTCATTGTAGTGCAGATTTCATTTGCAAGCTTGCTTGGTTGGCCAAAAAGGGCGTATGCGTTTTTTCCTGAATATATTCAGGAAAAAACGCATACGCCCTTTTTGGCCAAGTGCATCATTGTGGACGTTCTGCCTCTTTTCCTATGCTTTACATGCAATTCCAGTCTACCTCCTGAAATCGGTTTCCTGCAATTCTGCCCCGCTTTCAAGTCCTCTTGGAAGCCTTACTTCAATATATTTTTGGACGATAGCTGTCATTTATAACTCTGCATGTTTGTGAATAACAGTGCCCCTGAGCTCCTTTCTTCAACTCGCTTTCTTGTGAGCTGGCCGCAAAGCCGCAGGATTGCTTCAGGCCCTAGTGTGGTTCCGGCATGGCACGCTGAGCCTTTGGTTAATTCCTCTTCCTGGTGGGAAATGAGAGTTAAATTTGCCCGTCCAGACACCTCCAGCTAGTCTCTCATTGGTTCTCCCTATTCCTGTTCATCTTCCGCAGAAATTGCAAACTGGGCCAAACAGGACCTTAGAGGCACTGACTTTCCAAGTGGGGAGAGTGTTAGTAACGAGTCTGGAATGTTGCACCCGAGTACCAGGGGACGAAAACTGAGACACATTTGAACACGTTTCCCTATCACATGGTGGATCATACTCTGGGTTCCACATGCATGTTTTAGCTGAAGGAAGAATCCCTTAAACCTGGAGAGTTGAGACCCATGGAATGGGTACCATACAATATGACTTCAAAGGGTCTGCCTTTGCTCACCGAACCTCACCAATCGTATCACTGCTGCGTTTATGCCATGGTACACACGCTTGATTGTCTTTTGGAGACATATAAATCCATAGCTTTTAAGATTCTTTCTAGTCAGGTATATTCTTAGGCGTTTAATATGGTGTGTTGAGTCCACTTCGTTGAGCAAGGAGTAGCTCTTGTCTATTGCATATTTGGCTTATGGAACGGTATCTGTGCTAATTTCAATCTCTGGTTTTATGCAGCACCCCAAATCACCTTTCCCCTTAAGCAAGCATAAGTTGGTTTTCTACATTTGAGATCCTGTTCTGTTTTGTAATTCAGTTCTTGTGTAGCCAAATTTATATTCCATGTATTAGTGATATCTTATGATGTTTCTCTTTCTGTGTGACTTATTTCACTTAGAATGATCGTACCTGTATCCACTCATTATGCTGCTACGGGCCTGATGACATAGATTTCATTGCTGAGTGATATTGCATTGTACGTATGTACCACAACGTCTTTATCCATTTTTCACTTTCTGTGATATTGAACTTGTACCGTAAATGAGGTTCTTGTAAACAGAGCCGTTCCAAACTTTGGGGTGGCTGTGTCTTTTTGATTTTAATTTCCCTAAGCTATAGGACCATAAGTGGAAGTGCCCTAGGCTCTGTTGCTTGGTTTTTTAGATGTTTCAGGAAACACCATACATTTCTCCAGAGTGGCTCTTGGCAATTTACATCCCACCCATCAGCATAACAAGGCTCCCAGTTCTCCATGGACTGTCCTGCTTTTCTGGATTTTACACTTTTCTCAGATGGCCCTTTTGTTTTTTGGTTTTTTTTGTGTGTGTGATATGCGGGCCTCTCACTGTTGTGGCCTTTCCTGTTGCGAAGCACAGGCTCCGGACGCGCAGGCTCAGCGGCCATGGCTCACGGGCCCAGCCGCTCCGCGGCATGTGGGATCTTCCCGGACCGGGCCATGAACCCTTGTCCCCTGCATTGGCAGGCGGACTCTCAACCACTGCGCCACCAGGGAAGCCCTCAGATGGCCCTTTTGACTGGGGGGCAGTGAGACTTCATTGTAGTGCAGATTTCCTTTGCAAGCTTGCTTGGTTGGCCAAAAAGGGCGTATGCGTTTTTTCCTGAATATATTCAGGAAAAAACGCATATGCCCTTTTTGGCCAAGTGCATCATTGTGGACGTTCTGCCTCTTTTCCTATGCTTTACATGCAATTCCAGTCTACCTCCTGAAATCCGTTTCCTGAAATTCTGCCCCGCTTTCAAGTCCTCTTGGCAGCCTTACTTCAATATATTTTTGGACGATAGCTGTCATTTATAACTCTGCAGGTTTGTGAATGAGAGTGCCCCTGAGCTCCTTTCTTCAACTCGCTTTCTCGTGAGCTGGCCGCAACACCGCAGGATTGCTTCAGGCCCTAGTGTGGTTCCGGCACGGCATGCTGAGCCTTTGGTTAATTCCTCTTCCTGGTGGGAAATGAGAGTTAAATTTGCCCGTCCAGACACCTCCAGCTAGTCTCTCATTGGTTCTCCCTATTCCTGTTCATTTTCCGCAGAAATTGCAAACTGGGCCAAACAGGAGGTTAAAGGCACTGACTCTCCAAATGGGGAGAGTTTTAGTAAAGCATCTGGAATGTTGCACCCGAGTACCAGGGGACAAAAACTGAGACACATTTGAACACGTTGCCCGATCACACGGTGGATCATACTCTGGGTTCCACATGCATGTTTTAGCTGAAGGAAGAATCCCTTAAACCTGGAGAGTTGAGACCCATGGAATGGGTACCATGCAATATGACTTCAAAGGGTCTGCATTTGCTCACCGAACCTCACCAATCCTATCACTGCTGCGTTTATGCCGCTGTACACATGCTTGATTCTCTTTCGGAGACATATCAATCCATAGGTTTTAAGATTCTTACTAGTCAGGTATATTCTTAGGCGTTTAATATGGGGTGTTGAGTCCACTTCATTGAGCAAGGAGTAGCTCTTGTCTATTACATATTTGGCTTACGGAATGGTATCTGTGCTAATTTCAATCTTTGGTTTTATGCAGGACCCCAACTCACCTTTCCCCTTAAGCAAGCATAAGTTGGTTTTCTACATTTGAGACCCTGTTCTGCTTTGTAATTCCGTTCCTGTGTAGCCAATTTTACATTCCGTGTATTAGTGATATCTTATGATGTTTCTTTTTCTGTGTGACTTATTTCACTTAGAATCATCGTACCTGAATCCACTCATTATGCTGCTACGGGACAGAAAACATAGATTTCATTGCTGAGTGATATTGCATTGTACGTAAGTACCACAACTTCTTTATCCATTTTTCACTTTCTGCGATATTGAACTTGTACCGTAAACTAGGTTCTTGTTAACAGAGCCATCCCAAACTTTGGGGTGGCTGTGTGTTTTTTATTTTAATTTCCCTAAGCTATAGGACCATAAGTGGAAGTGCCCTAGGCCCTGTTGCTTTGTTTTTTAGATGTTTCAGGAAACACCATACACTTCTCCAGAGTGGCTGTTGGCAATTTACATCCCGCCCATCATCATAACAAGGCTCCCAGTTCTCCATGGCCTGTCCTGCCTTTCTGGATTTTAGACATTTTTCAGATGGCCCTTTTGACAGGGGGGCAGTGAGACTTCATTGTAGTGCAGATTTCATTTGCAAGCTTGCTTGGTTGGCCAAAAAGGGCGTATGCGTTTTTTCCTGAATATATTCAGGAAAAAACGCATACGCCCTTTTTGGCCAAGTGCATCATTGTGGACGTTCTGCCTCTTTTCCTATGCTTTACATGCAATTCCAGTCTACCTCCTGAAATCGGTTTCCTGCAATTCTGCCCCGCTTTCAAGTCCTCTTGGAAGCCTTACTTCAATATATTTTTGGACGATAGCTGTCATTTATAACTCTGCAGGTTTGTGAATAACAGTGCCCCTGAGCTCCTTTCTTCAACTCGCTTTCTTGTGAGCTGGCCGCAAAGCCGCAGGATTGCTTCAGGCCCTAGTGTGGTTCCGGCATGGCACGCTGAGCCTTTGGTTAATTCCTCTTCCTGGTGGGAAATGAGAGTTAAATTTGCCCGTCCAGACACCTCCAGCTAGTCTCTCATTGGTTCTCCCTATTCCTGTTCATCTTCCGCAGAAATTGCAAACTGGGCCAAACAGGACCTTAGAGGCACTGACTTTCCAAGTGGGGAGAGTGTTAGTAACGAGTCTGGAATGTTGCACCCGAGTACCAGGGGACGAAAACTGAGACACATTTGAACACGTTTCCCTATCACATGGTGGATCATACTCTGGGTTCCACATGCATGTTTTAGCTGAAGGAAGAATCCCTTAAACCTGGAGAGTTGAGACCCATGGAATGGGTACCATACAATATGACTTCAAAGGGTCTGCCTTTGCTCACCGAACCTCACCAATCGTATCACTGCTGCGTTTATGCCATGGTACACACGCTTGATTGTCTTTTGGAGACATATAAATCCATAGCTTTTAAGATTCTTTCTAGTCAGGTATATTCTTAGGCGTTTAATATGGTGTGTTGAGTCCACTTCGTTGAGCAAGGAGTAGCTCTTGTCTATTGCATATTTGGCTTATGGAACGGTATCTGTGCTAATTTCAATCTCTGGTTTTATGCAGCACCCCAAATCACCTTTCCCCTTAAGCAAGCATAAGTTGGTTTTCTACATTTGAGATCCTGTTCTGTTTTGTAATTCAGTTCTTGTGTAGCCAAATTTATATTCCATGTATTAGTGATATCTTATGATGTTTCTCTTTCTGTGTGACTTATTTCACTTAGAATGATCGTACCTGTATCCACTCATTATGCTGCTACGGGCCTGATGACATAGATTTCATTGCTGAGTGATATTGCATTGTACGTATGTACCACAACGTCTTTATCCATTTTTCACTTTCTGTGATATTGAACTTGTACCGTAAATGAGGTTCTTGTAAACAGAGCCGTTCCAAACTTTGGGGTGGCTGTGTCTTTTTGATTTTAATTTCCCTAAGCTATAGGACCATAAGTGGAAGTGCCCTAGGCTCTGTTGCTTGGTTTTTTAGATGTTTCAGGAAACACCATACATTTCTCCAGAGTGGCTCTTGGCAATTTACATCCCACCCATCAGCATAACAAGGCTCCCAGTTCTCCATGGACTGTCCTGCTTTTCTGGATTTTACACTTTTCTCAGATGGCCCTTTTGTTTTTTGGTTTTTTTTTTGTGTGTGATATGCGGGCCTCTCACTGTTGTGGCCTTTCCTGTTGCGAAGCACAGGCTCCGGACGCGCAGGCTCAGCGGCCATGGCTCACGGGCCCAGCCGCTCCGCGGCATGTGGGATCTTCCCGGACCGGGCCATGAACCCTTGTCCCCTGCATTGGCAGGCGGACTCTCAACCACTGCGCCACCAGGGAAGCCCTCAGATGGCCCTTTTGACTGGGGGGCAGTGAGACTTCATTGTAGTGCAGATTTCCTTTGCAAGCTTGCTTGGTTGGCCAAAAAGGGCATATGCGTTTTTTCCTGAATATATTCAGGAAAAAACGCATATGCCCTTTTTGGCCAAGTGCATCATTGTGGACGTTCTGCCTCTTTTCCTATGCTTTACATGCAATTCCAGTCTACCTCCTGAAATCCGTTTCCTGAAATTCTGCCCCGCTTTCAAGTCCTCTTGGCAGCCTTACTTCAATATATTTTTGGACGATAGCTGTCATTTATAACTCTGCAGGTTTGTGAATGAGAGTGCCCCTGAGCTCCTTTCTTCAACTCGCTTTCTCGTGAGCTGGCCGCAACACCGCAGGATTGCTTCAGGCCCTAGTGTGGTTCCGGCACGGCATGCTGAGCCTTTGGTTAATTCCTCTTCCTGGTGGGAAATGAGAGTTAAATTTGCCCGTCCAGACACCTCCAGCTAGTCTCTCATTGGTTCTCCCTATTCCTGTTCATTTTCCGCAGAAATTGCAAACTGGGCCAAACAGGAGGTTAAAGGCACTGACTCTCCAAATGGGGAGAGTTTTAGTAAAGCATCTGGAATGTTGCACCCGAGTACCAGGGGACAAAAACTGAGACACATTTGAACACGTTGCCCGATCACACGGTGGATCATACTCTGGGTTCCACATGCATGTTTTAGCTGAAGGAAGAATCCCTTAAACCTGGAGAGTTGAGACCCATGGAATGGGTACCATGCAATATGACTTCAAAGGGTCTGCATTTGCTCACCGAACCTCACCAATCCTATCACTGCTGCGTTTATGCCGCTGTACACATGCTTGATTCTCTTTCGGAGACATATCAATCCATAGGTTTTAAGATTCTTACTAGTCAGGTATATTCTTAGGCGTTTAATATGGGGTGTTGAGTCCACTTCATTGAGCAAGGAGTAGCTCTTGTCTATTACATATTTGGCTTACGGAATGGTATCTGTGCTAATTTCAATCTTTGGTTTTATGCAGGACCCCAACTCACCTTTCCCCTTAAGCAAGCATAAGTTGGTTTTCTACATTTGAGACCCTGTTCTGCTTTGTAATTCCGTTCCTGTGTAGCCAATTTTACATTCCGTGTATTAGTGATATCTTATGATGTTTCTTTTTCTGTGTGACTTATTTCACTTAGAATCATCGTACCTGAATCCACTCATTATGCTGCTACGGGACAGAAAACATAGATTTCATTGCTGAGTGATATTGCATTGTACGTAAGTACCACAACTTCTTTATCCATTTTTCACTTTCTGCGATATTGAACTTCTACCGTAAACGAGGTTCTTGTTAACAGAGCCATCCCAAACTTTGGGGTGGCTGTGTGTTTTTTATTTTAATTTCCCTAAGCTATAGGACCATAAGTGGAAGTGCCCTAGGCCCTGTTGCTTTGTTTTTTAGATGTTTCAGGAAACACCATACACTTCTCCAGAGTGGCTGTTGGCAATTTACATCCCGCCCATCATCATAACAAGGCTCCCAGTTCTCCATGGCCTGTCCTGCCTTTCTGGATTTTAGACATTTTTCAGATGGCCCTTTTGACAGGGGGGCAGTGAGACTTCATTGTAGTGCAGATTTCATTTGCAAGCTTGCTTGGTTGGCCAAAAAGGGCGTATGCGTTTTTTCCTGAATATATTCAGGAAAAAACGCATACGCCCTTTTTGGCCAAGTGCATCATTGTGGACGTTCTGCCTCTTTTCCTATGCTTTACATGCAATTCCAGTCTACCTCCTGAAATCGGTTTCCTGCAATTCTGCCCCGCTTTCAAGTCCTCTTGGAAGCCTTACTTCAATATATTTTTGGACGATAGCTGTCATTTATAACTCTGCAGGTTTGTGAATAACAGTGCCCCTGAGCTCCTTTCTTCAACTCGCTTTCTTGTGAGCTGGCCGCAAAGCCGCAGGACTGCTTCAGGCCCTAGTGTGGTTCCGGCATGGCACGCTGAGCCTTTGGTTAATTCCTCTTCCTGGTGGGAAATGAGAGTTAAATTTGCCCGTCCAGACACCTCCAGCTAGTCTCTCATTGGTTCTCCCTATTCCTGTTCATCTTCCGCAGAAATTGCAAACTGGGCCAAACAGGACCTTAGAGGCACTGACTTTCCAAGTGGGGAGAGTGTTAGTAACGAGTCTGGAATGTTGCACCCGAGTACCAGGGGACGAAAACTGAGACACATTTGAACACGTTTCCCTATCACATGGTGGATCATACTCTGGGTTCCACATGCATGTTTTAGCTGAAGGAAGAATCCCTTAAACCTGGAGAGTTGAGACCCATGGAATGGGTACCATACAATATGACTTCAAAGGGTCTGCCTTTGCTCACCGAACCTCACCAATCGTATCACTGCTGCGTTTATGCCATGGTACACACGCTTGATTGTCTTTTGGAGACATATAAATCCATAGCTTTTAAGATTCTTTCTAGTCAGGTATATTCTTAGGCGTTTAATATGGTGTGTTGAGTCCACTTCGTTGAGCAAGGAGTAGCTCTTGTCTATTGCATATTTGGCTTATGGAACGGTATCTGTGCTAATTTCAATCTCTGGTTTTATGCAGCACCCCAAATCACCTTTCCCCTTAAGCAAGCATAAGTTGGTTTTCTACATTTGAGATCCTGTTCTGTTTTGTAATTCAGTTCTTGTGTAGCCAAATTTATATTCCATGTATTAGTGATATCTTATGATGTTTCTCTTTCTGTGTGACTTATTTCACTTAGAATGATCGTACCTGTATCCACTCATTATGCTGCTACGGGCCTGATGACATAGATTTCATTGCTGAGTGATATTGCATTGTACGTATGTACCACAACGTCTTTATCCATTTTTCACTTTCTGTGATATTGAACTTGTACCGTAAATGAGGTTCTTGTAAACAGAGCCGTTCCAAACTTTGGGGTGGCTGTGTCTTTTTGATTTTAATTTCCCTAAGCTATAGGACCATAAGTGGAAGTGCCCTAGGCTCTGTTGCTTGGTTTTTTAGATGTTTCAGGAAACACCATACATTTCTCCAGAGTGGCTCTTGGCAATTTACATCCCACCCATCAGCATAACAAGGCTCCCAGTTCTCCATGGACTGTCCTGCTTTTCTGGATTTTACACTTTTCTCAGATGGCCCTTTTGTTTTTTGGTTTTTTTTTTGTGTGTGATATGCGGGCCTCTCACTGTTGTGGCCTTTCCTGTTGCGAAGCACAGGCTCCGGACGCGCAGGCTCAGCGGCCATGGCTCACGGGCCCAGCCGCTCCGCGGCATGTGGGATCTTCCCGGACCGGGCCATGAACCCTTGTCCCCTGCATTGGCAGGCGGACTCTCAACCACTGCGCCACCAGGGAAGCCCTCAGATGGCCCTTTTGACTGGGGGGCAGTGAGACTTCATTGTAGTGCAGATTTCCTTTGCAAGCTTGCTTGGTTGGCCAAAAAGGGCATATGCGTTTTTTCCTGAATATATTCAGGAAAAAACGCATATGCCCTTTTTGGCCAAGTGCATCATTGTGGACGTTCTGCCTCTTTTCCTATGCTTTACATGCAATTCCAGTCTACCTCCTGAAATCCGTTTCCTGAAATTCTGCCCCGCTTTCAAGTCCTCTTGGCAGCCTTACTTCAATATATTTTTGGACGATAGCTGTCATTTATAACTCTGCAGGTTTGTGAATGAGAGTGCCCCTGAGCTCCTTTCTTCAACTCGCTTTCTCGTGAGCTGGCCGCAACACCGCAGGATTGCTTCAGGCCCTAGTGTGGTTCCGGCACGGCATGCTGAGCCTTTGGTTAATTCCTCTTCCTGGTGGGAAATGAGAGTTAAATTTGCCCGTCCAGACACCTCCAGCTAGTCTCTCATTGGTTCTCCCTATTCCTGTTCATTTTCCGCAGAAATTGCAAACTGGGCCAAACAGGAGGTTAAAGGCACTGACTCTCCAAATGGGGAGAGTTTTAGTAAAGCATCTGGAATGTTGCACCCGAGTACCAGGGGACAAAAACTGAGACACATTTGAACACGTTGCCCGATCACACGGTGGATCATACTCTGGGTTCCACATGCATGTTTTAGCTGAAGGAAGAATCCCTTAAACCTGGAGAGTTGAGACCCATGGAATGGGTACCATGCAATATGACTTCAAAGGGTCTGCATTTGCTCACCGAACCTCACCAATCCTATCACTGCTGCGTTTATGCCGCTGTACACATGCTTGATTCTCTTTCGGAGACATATCAATCCATAGGTTTTAAGATTCTTACTAGTCAGGTATATTCTTAGGCGTTTAATATGGGGTGTTGAGTCCACTTCATTGAGCAAGGAGTAGCTCTTGTCTATTACATATTTGGCTTACGGAATGGTATCTGTGCTAATTTCAATCTTTGGTTTTATGCAGGACCCCAACTCACCTTTCCCCTTAAGCAAGCATAAGTTGGTTTTCTACATTTGAGACCCTGTTCTGCTTTGTAATTCCGTTCCTGTGTAGCCAATTTTACATTCCGTGTATTAGTGATATCTTATGATGTTTCTTTTTCTGTGTGACTTATTTCACTTAGAATCATCGTACCTGAATCCACTCATTATGCTGCTACGGGACAGAAAACATAGATTTCATTGCTGAGTGATATTGCATTGTACGTAAGTACCACAACTTCTTTATCCATTTTTCACTTTCTGCGATATTGAACTTCTACCGTAAACGAGGTTCTTGTTAACAGAGCCATCCCAAACTTTGGGGTGGCTGTGTGTTTTTTATTTTAATTTCCCTAAGCTATAGGACCATAAGTGGAAGTGCCCTAGGCCCTGTTGCTTTGTTTTTTAGATGTTTCAGGAAACACCATACACTTCTCCAGAGTGGCTGTTGGCAATTTACATCCCGCCCATCAGCATAACAAGGCTCCCAGTTCTCCATGGCCTGTCCTGCCTTTCTGGATTTTACACTTTTTTCAGATGGCCCTTTTGACCTGGGGGCAGTGAGACTTCATTGTAGTGCAGATTTCCTTTGCAAGCTTGCTTGGTTGGCCAAAAAGTGCGTATGCGTTTTTTCCTGAATATATTCAGGAAAAAATGCATACGCCCTTTTTGGCCAAGTGCATCATTGTGGACGTTCTGCCTCTTTTCCTATGCTTTACATGCAATTCCAGTCTACCTCCTGAAATCGGTTTCCTGCAATTCTGCCCCGCTTTCAAGTCCTCTTGGTAGACTTACTTCAATATATTTTTGGACGGTAGCTGTCATTTATAACTCTGCATGTTTGTGAATTACAGTGCCCTTGAGATCGTTTCTTCAACTCGCTTTCTCGTGAGCTGGCCGCAACACCGCAGGATTGCTTCAGGCCCCAGTGTGGTTCCGGCACGGCATGCTGAGCCTTTGGTTAATTCCTCTTCCTGGTGGGAAATGAGAGTTAAATTTGCCCGTCCAGACACCTCCAGCTAGTCTCTCATTGGTTCTCCCTATTCCTGTTCATTTTCCGCAGAAATTGCAAACTGGGCCATACAGGAGGTTAAAGGCACAGACTCTCCAAGTAGGGAGAGTTAGTAAAGCGTCTGGAATGTTGCACCCATGTACGAGGGAACAAAAACTGAGACACATTTGAACACGTTTCCCGATCACATGGTGGATCATACTCTGGGTTCCACATGCATGTTTTAGCTGAAGGAAGAATCCCTTAAACCTGGAGAGTTGAGAACCATGGAATGGGTACCATGCAATATGAATTCAAAGGGTCTGCAATTGCTCACTGAACCTCACCCATCCTATCACTGTTGCGTTTATGCTGCTGTACACACGCTTGATTCCCTTTCGGAGACATATCAATCCATAGGTTTTAAGATTCTTACTAGTCAGGTATATTCTTAGGCGTTTAATATGGGGTGTTGAGTCCAGTTCGTTGAGCAAGGGGTAGCTCTTGTCTATTACATATTTAGCTTATGGAACGGTATCTGTGCTACTTTCAATCTCTGGTTTTACGCAGCACCCCAACTCATCTTTCCCCTTAAGCAAGCATAAGTTGGTTTTCTACATTTGAGACCCTGTTGTGTTTTGTAATTCATTTCCTGTGTAGCCAAGTTTACATTTCGTGTATTAGTGATATCTTATGATGTTTCTTTTTCTGTGTGACTTATTTCACTTAGAATAATCGTACGTGAATCCACTCATTATGCTGCTACGGGCATGATGACATAGATTGCATTGCTGAGTGATATTGCATTGTAGGTAAGTACCACAACTTCTTTATCCATTTTTCGCTTTCTGTGATATTGAACTTGTACCGTAAATGAGGTTCTTTTTAACAGAGCCGTCCCAAACATTGGGGTGGCTGTGTCTTTTTTATTTTAATTTCCCTAAGCTATAGGACCATAAGTGGAAGTGCCCTAGGCTCTGTTGCTTTGTTCTTTAGATGTTTCAGGAAACACCATACACTTCTCCAGAGTGGCTGTTGGCAATTTACATCCCGCCCATCAGCATAACAAGGCTCCCAGTTCTCCATGGCCTGTCCTGCCTTTCTGGATTTTACACTTTTCTCAGATGGCCCTTTTGTTTTTTGGTTTTTTTTTTGTGTGTGTGATATGCGGGCCTCTCACTGTTGTGGCCTTTCCTGTTGCGAAGCACAGGCTCCGGACGCGCAGGCTCAGCGGCCATGGCTCACGGGCCCAGCCGCTCCGCGGCATGTGGGATCATCCCGGACCGGGGCATGAACCCTTGTCCCCTGCATCGGCAGGCGGACTCTCAACCACTGCGCCACCAGGGAAGCCCTCAGATGGCCCTTTTGACTGGGGGGCAGTGAGACTTCATTGTAGTGCAGATTTCCTTTGCAAGCTTGCTTGGTTGGCCAAAAAGGGCGTATGCGTTTTTTCCTGAATATATTCAGGAAAAAACGCATACGCCCTTTTTTTTCAAGTGCATCATTGTGGACGTTCTGCCTCTTTTCCTATGCTTTACATGCAATTCCAGTCTACCTCCTGAAATCGGTTTCCTGCAATTCTGCCCCGCTTTCAAGTCCTCTTGGCAGGCTTACTTCAATATATTTTTGGACGATAGCTGTCATTTATAACTCTGCAGGTTTGTGAATGAGAGTGCCCCTGAGCTCCTTTCTTCAACTCGCTTTCTCGTGAGCTGGCCGCAACACCGCAGGATTGCTTCAGGCCCTAGTGTGGTTCCGGCACGGCATGCTGAGCCTTTGGTTAATTCCTCTTCCTGGTGGGAAATGAGAGTTAAATTTGCCCGTCCAGACACCTCCAGCTAGTCTCTCATTGGTTCTCCCTATTCCTGTTCATCTTACGCAGAAATTGCAAACTGGGCCAAACAGGAGGTTAAAGGCACTGACTCTCCAAGTGGGGAGAGTGTTAGTAAAGCGTCTGGAATGTTGCACCCGAGTACCAGGGGACGAAAACTGAGACACATTTGAACACGTTTCCCGATCACACGGTGGATCATACTCTGGGTTCCACATGCATGTTTTAGCTGAAGGAAGAATCCCTTAAACCTGGCGAGTTGAGACCCATGGAATGGGTACCATGCAATATGACTTCAAAGGGTCTGCATTTGCTCACCGAACCTCACCAATCCTATCACTGCTGCGTTTATGCCGCTGTACACACGCTTGATTCTCTTTTGGAGATATATCAATCCATAAGTTTTAAGATTCTTACTATTCAGGTATATTCTTAGGCCTTTAATATCGGGTGTTGAGTCCACTTCGTTGAGCAAGGAGTAGCTCTTTTCTATTACATATTTGGCTTATGTAACGGTATCTGTGCTCATTTCAATCTCTGGTTTTATGCAGCACCCCAACTCACCTTCCCCTTAAGCAGGCATAAGTTGGTTTTCTGCATTTGAGACCCTGTTCTGTTTTGTAATTCAGTTCCTGTGTAGCCAAGTTTACATTCCGTGTAGTAGTGATATCTTATGATGTTTCTTTTTCTGTGTGACTTATTTCACTTAGAATCATCGTACCTGAATCCACTCATTATGCTGCTACGGGCCTGATGACATAGATTTCATTGCTGAGTGCTATTGCATTTTACGTATGTACCACAACTTCTTTATCCATTTTTCGCTTTCTGCGATATTGAACGTGTACCGTAAACGAGGTTCTTGTAAACGGAGCCATCCCAAACATTGGGGTGGCTATGTCTTTTTGATTTTAATTTCCCTAAGCTATAGGACCATAAGTTGAACTGCCCTAGGCTCTGTTGCTTTGTTTTTTAGATGTTTCAGGAAACACCATACACTTCTCAAGAGTGGCTGTTGGCAGTTTACATCCTGCCCATCAGCATAAAAAGGCTCCCAGTTCTCCATGGCCTGTCCTGCCTTTCTGGATTTTACACTTTTTTCAGATGGCCCTTTTGACCGGGGGGCAGTGAGACTTCATTGTAGTAAAGATTTCATTTGCAAGCTTGCTTGGTTGGCTAAAAAGGGCGTATGCGATTTTTCCTGAATATATTCAGGAAAAAATGCATACGCCCTTTTTGGCCAAGTGCATCATTGTGGACGTTCTGCCTCTTTTCCTATGCTTTACATGCAATTCCAGTCTACCTCCTGAAATCGGTTTCCTGCAATTCTGCCCCACTTTCAAGTCCTCTTGGCAGCCTTACTTCAATATATTTTTGGACGATAGCTGTCATTTATAACTCTGCAGGTTTGTGAATTACAGTGCCGCTGAGCTCCTTTCTTCAACTCGCTTTCTTGTGAGCTGGCCGCAACACCACACGATTGCTTCAGGCCCTAGTGTGGTTCTGCCATGGCACGCTGAGCCTTTGGTTAATTCGTCTTCCTGGTGGGAAATGAGAGTTAAATTTGCCCTTCCAGACACCTCCAGCTAGTCTCTCATGGGTTCTCCCTATTCCTGTTCATTTTCTGCAGAAATTGCAAACTGGGCCAAAATGGGTGTTAAAGGCACTGACTCTCCAAGTGGGGAGAGTGTTAGTAAAGCGTCTGGAATGTTGCACCTGAGTACCAGGGGACGAAAACTGAGACACATTTGAACACATTTGCCGATCAAATGGTGGATCATACTCTGCGTTCCACATGCATGTTTTAGCTGAAGGAAGAATCCCTTAAACCTGGAGAGTTGAGACCCATGGAATGGGTAACATGCAGTATGACTTCAAAGGGTCTGTATTTGCTCAGTGAACCTCACCAATCCTATCACTGCTGAGTTTATGCCACTTGACACACGCTTGATTCTCTTTCGGAGACATATCAATCCATAGGTTTTAAAATTCTTACTAGTCAGGTATATTCTTAGGCGTTTAATATGGGGTGTTGAGTCCACTTCGTTGAGCAAGGAGTAGCTCTTGTGTATTACATATTTGGCTTATGGAACGCTATCTGTGCTAATTTCAATCTCTGGTTTTATGCAGCACCCCAACTCACCTTTCCCCTTAAGCAAGCATAAGTCGGTTTTTTACATTTGAGACCCTGTTCTGTTTTGTAATTCAGTTCCTGTATAGCCAAGTTTACATTCCGTGTATTAGTGATATCTTATGATGTTTCTTTTTATGTGAGACTTATTTCACTTAGAATCATCGTACATGAATCCACTCATTATGCTGCTCCATGCCTGATGACGTAGATTTCATTGTTCAGTGATATTGCATTGTACGTAAGTACCACAACTTCTTTATCCATTTTTCGCTTTCTGCGATATTGAACTTCTACCGTAAACGTGGTTCTTGTAAACAGAGCCGTCCCAAACTTTGGGGTGGCTGTGTCTTTTTGATTTTAATTTCCCTAAGCTATAGGACCATAAGTGGAAGTGCCCTAGGCTCTGTTGCTTTGTTTTTTAGATGTTTCAGGAAACACCATACACTTCTCCAGAGTGGCTGTTGGCAATTTACATCCCGCCCATCAGCATAACAAGGCTCCCAGTTCTCCATGGCCTGTCTTGCCTTTCTGGATTTTACACTTTTTTCAGATGGTCCTTTTGACTGGCGGGCAGTGAGACTTCATTGTAGTGCAGATTTCCTTTGCAAGCTTGCTTTGTTGGCCAAAAAGCGCGTATGCGTTATTTCCTGAATATATTCAGGAAATAACGCATACGCCCTTTTTGGCCAAGTGCATCATTGTGGACGTTCTGCCTCTTTTCCTATGCTTTACATGCAATTCCAGTCTACCTCCTGAAATCGGTTTCCTACAATTCAGCCCTGATTTCAAGTCCTCTTGGCAGCCTTACTTCAATATATTTTTGGACGATAGCTGTTATTTATAACTCTGCAGGTTTGTGAATTACAGTGCCCTTGAGCTCCTTTCTTCAACTCGCTTTCTTGTGAGCTGGCCGCAACACCACAGGATTGCTTCAGACCCTAGTGTGGTTCCGGCATGGCACGCTGAGCCTTTGGTTAATTCGTCTTCCTGGTGGGAAATGAGAGTTAAATTTGCCCTTCCAGACACCTCCACCTAGTCTCTCATGGGTTCTCCCTATTCCTGTTCATTTTCTGCAGAAATTGCAAACTGGGCCAAACAGGAGGTTAAAGGCACTGACTGTCCAAGTGGGGAGAGTGTTAGTAAAGCGTCTGGAATGTTGCACCCGAGTACCAGGGGACAAAAACTGAGACACATTTGAACACGTTTCCCGATCACACGGTGGATCATACCCTGGGCTCCACATGCATGTTTTTGCTGAAGGAAGAATCCCTTAAACCTGGAGAGTTGAGAACCATGGAATGGGTACCATGCAATATGACTTCAAAGGTTCTGCATTTGTTCACCGAACCTCACCAATCCTATCACTGCTGCATTTATGCCGCTGTACACACGCTTGATTCTCTTTCGGAGACATATAAATCCATAGGTTTTAAGATTCTTACTAGTCAGGTATATTCTTAGGCGTTTAATATGGCGTGTTCTGTCCTCTTCCTTGAGCAAGGAGTAGCTCTTGTCTATTACATATTTGGCTTATGGAACGGTATCTGTGCTAATTTCAATCTCTGGTTTTATGCAGCACCCCAACTCACCTTTCCCCTTAAGGAAGCATAAGTTTGTTTTCTACATTTGAGACCCTGTTCTGTTTGTAATTCAGTCCCTGTGTAGCCAAGTTTACATTCCGTGTATTAGTGATATCTTATGATGTTTCTTTTTCTGTGTGACTTATTTCACTTAGAATCATCGTACTTAAATCCACTCATTATGCTGCTACGGGCCTGATGACATAGATTACATTGCTGAGTGATATTGCATTGTACGTAAGTACCACAACTTCTTTATCCATTTTTCGCATTCTGCGATATTGAACTTGTACCATAAACGAGGTTCTTGTAAACAGAGCCGTCCTAAACTTTGGGGTGGCTGTGTCTTTTTCATTTTAATTTCCCTAAGCTATAGGACCATAAGTGGAAGTGCCCTAGGCTCTGTTGCTTTGTTTTTTAGATGTTTCAGGAAACACCATACACTTCTCCAGAGTGGCTGTTGGCAATTTACATCCCGCCCATCAGCATAACAAGGCTCCCCGTTCTCCATGGCCTGTCCTGCCTTTCTGGATTTTACACTTTTTTCAGATGGCCCTTTTGACCGGGGGGCAGTGAGACTTCATTGTAGTGCAGATTTCCTTTGCAAGATTGCTTGGTTGGCCAAAAAGGGCGTATGCGTTTTTTCCTGAATATATTCAGGAAAAAACGCATACGCCCTTTTTGGCCAAGTGCATCATTGTGGACGTTCTGCCTCTTTTCCTATGCTTTACATGCAATTCCAGTCTACCTCCTGAAATCGGTTTCCTGCAACTCTGGACCGCTTTCAAGTCCTCTTGGCAGCCTTACTTCAATATATTTTTGGATGATAGCTGTCATTTATAACTCTGCAGGTTTGTGAATGACAGTGCCCCTGAGCTCCTTTCTTCAACTCACTTTCTTGTGAGCTAGCCGCAACACCGCAGGATTGCTTCAGGCCCTAGTGTGGTTCCAGCACGGCACGCTGAGCCTTTGGTTAATTCCTCTTCCTGGTGGGAAATGAGAGTTAAATTTGCCCGTCCAGACACCTCCAGCCAGTCTCTCATTGGTTTTCCCATTCCTGTTCATCTTACGCAGAAATTGCAAACTGGGCCAAACAGGAGGTTAAAGGCACTGACTCTCCAAGTGGGGAGAGTGTTAGTAAAGCGTCTGGAATGTTGCACCCAAGTACCAGGGGACAAAAACTGAGACACATTTGAACACGTTTCCCGATCACACGGTGGATCATACTCTGGGTTCCACATGCATGTTTTAGCTGAAGGAGGAATCCCTTAAACCTGGAGAGTTGAGACCCATGGAATGGGTACCATGCAATATGACTTCAAAGGGTCTGCATTTGCTCACCGAACCTCACCAATATTATCACTGCTACGTTTATGCCGCTGTACACACGCTTGACTCTCTTTCAGACACATATAAATCCATAGGTTTTAAGATTCTTACTAGTCAGGTATATTATTAGGCGTTTAATATGTGGTGTTGAGTCCACTTCGTTGAGCAAGGAGTAGCTCTTGTCTATTACATATTTGGCTTATGGAACGGTATCTGTGCTAATTTCAATCTCTGGTTTTATGCAGTACCCCAACTCACCTTTCCCCTTAAGCAAGCATAAGTTGGTTTTCTACATTTGAGACCCTGTTCTGTTTTGTAATTCAGTGCCTGTGTAGCCAAGTTTACATTCCGTGTATTAGTCATATCTTATGATGTTTCTTTTTCTGTATGACTTATTTCACTTAGAATCATCCTACCTGAATCCACTCATTATGCTGCTATGGGCCTGATGACATAGATTTCATTGCTGAGTGATATTGCATTGTACGTAAGTACCACAACTTCTTTATCCATTTTTCGCTTTCTGTGATATTGAACTTGTACCGTAAAAGAGGTTCTTGTAAACAGAGCCGTCCCAAATTTTGGGTTGGCTGGGTTTTTTTGATTTTAATTTCCCTAAGCTATAGGACCATAAGTGGAAGTGCCCTAGGCTCTGTTGCTTTGTTTTTTAGATGTTTCAGGAAACACCATACACTTCTCCAGAGTGGCTGTTGGCAATTTACATCCTGCCCATCAGCATAACAAGGCTCCCAGTTCTCCATGGCCTGTCCTGACTTTCTGGATTTTACAGTTTTTCCAGATGGCCCTTTTGACCAGGGGACAGTGAGACTTCATTGTAATGCAGATTTCCTTTGCAAGCTTGCTTGGTTGGCCAAAAAGTGCGTATGCATTTTTCCCTGAATATATTCAGGAAAAAATGCATACGCCCTTTTTGGCCAAGTGCATCATTGTGGACGTTCTGCCTCTTTTCCTATGCTTTACATGCAATTCCAGTCTACTTCCTGAAATCGGTTTCCTGCAATTCTGCCCCGGTTTCAATTCCTCTTGGAAGCCTTACTTCAATATATTTTTGGATGATAGCTGTCATTTATAACTCTGCAGTTTTGTGAATTACAGTGCCCCTGAGCTCCTTTCTTCAACTTGCTTTCTTGTGAGCTGGCCGCAACACCACAGGATTGCTTCAGGCCCTAGTGTGGTTCTGGCATGGCACGCTGAGCCTTTGGTTAATTCCTCTTCCTGGTGGGAACTGAGAGTTAAATTTGCCCATCCAGACACCTCCAGCTAGTCTCTCATTGGTTCTCCCTATTCCTGTTGATTTTCCGAAGAAATTGCAAACTGGGCCAAACAGGAGGTTAAAGGCAGTGACTCTCCTAGTGGGGAGATTGTCAGTAAAGCATCTGGAATGTTGCACCCGAGTACCAGGGGACGAAAACTGAGACACATTTGAACACGTTTCCCGATCACACGGTGGATCATACTCTGGGTTCCACATGCATCTATTAGCTGAAGGAAGAATCCCTTAAACCTGAAGAGGTGAGACCCATGGAATGGGTACCATGCAATATGACTTCAAAGGGTCTGCATTTGCTCACCGAAGCTCACCAATCCTATCACTGCTGCGTTTATGCCGCTGTGCACAAGCTTGATTCTGTTTTGGAGACATATAAATCCATAGGTTTTAAGATTCTTACTAGTCAGGTATATTCTTAGGCGTTAAATATGGCGTCTTGAGTCCACTTCGTTGAGCAAGGAGTAGCTCTTGTCTATTACATATTTGGCTTATGGAACGGTATCTGTGCTAATTTGAATCTCTGGTTTTATGCAGCACCCACACTCACCTTTCCCCTTCAGCAAGCATAAGGTGGTTTTCTACATTTGAGACCCTGTTCTGTTTTGTAATTCAGTTCCTGTGTAGCCAAGTTTACATTCCGTGTATTAGTGATATATTATGATGTTTCTATTTCTGTGTGACTTATTTCACTTAGAATCATCGTACCTGAATCCACTCATTATGCTGCTACGGGGCTGATGACATAGATTTCATTGCTGAGTGATATTGCATTGTACGTAAGTACCACAACTTCTTTATCCATTTTTCGCTTTCTGTGATATTGAACTTGTACCGTAAATGAGGTTCTTGTAAACACAGCCGTCCCAAACTTTGGGGTGGCTGTGTCTTTTTGATTTTAATTTCCCTAAGCTGTAGGACCATAAGTGGATGTGCCCTAGTCTCTGTTGCTTTGTTTTTTAGATGTTTCAGGAAACACCATACACTTCTCCAGAGTGGCTGTTGGCAATTTACATCCCGCCCATCAGCATAACAAGGCTCCCAGTTCTCCATGGCCTGTCCTGCCTTTCCAGATTTTACACTTTTTTCAGATGGCCCGTTTGACCGGGGGGAAGTGAGACTTCATTGTAGTGCAGATTTCCTTTGCAAGCTTGCTTGGTTGGCCAAAAAGGGCGTATGCGTTTTTTCCTGAATATATTCAGGAAAAAACGCATACGCCCTTGTTGGCCAAGTGCATCATTGTGGACGTTCAGCCTCTTTTCCTATGCTTTACATGCAATTCCAGTCTACCTCCTGAAATCGGCTTCATGCAATTCTGCCCCACATTCAAGTCCTCTTGGCAGCCTTACTTCAATATATTTTTGGACGATAGCTGTCATTTATAACTCTGCAGGTTTGTGAATTACAGTGCCCTTGAGCTCCTTTCTTCAACTCAATTTCTTGTGAGCTGGCAGCAACACCGCAGGATTGCTTCAGGCCCTAGTGTGGTTCCGGCACGGCACGCTGAGCCTTTGGTTAATTCCTCTTCCTGGTGGGAAATGAGAGTTAAATTTGCCCGTCCAGACACCTCCAGCTTGTCTCTCATTGGTTCTCCCTATTCCTGATCATTTTCCACAGAAATTGCAAACTGGGCCAAACAGGAGGTTAAAGGCACTGACTCTCCAAGTGGGGAGAGTGTTAGTAAAGCGTCTGGAATGTTGCACCCGAGTACCAGGCGACGAAAACTGAGACACATTTGAACACGTTTCCCGATCACATGGTGGATCATACTCTGGGTTCCACATGCATATTTTAGCTGAAGGAAGAATCCCTTAAAGCTGGAGAGTTGAGACCCATGGAAAGGGTACCATGCAATATGACTTCAAAGGGTCTGCATTTGCTCACCGAACCTCACCAATCCTATCACTGCTGCATTTATGCCGCTGTACACACGCTTGATTCTCTTTCGGAGACATATAAATCCATAGGTTTTAAGATTCTTACTAGTCAGGTATATTCTTAGGCGTTTAATATGGGGTGTTGAGTCCACTTCGTTGAGAAAGGAGTAGCTCTTGTCTATTACATATTTGGCTTATGGAACGGTATCTGTGCTAATTTCAATCTCTGGTTTTATGCAGTACCCCAACTCACCTTTCCCCTTAAGCAAGCATAAGTTGGTTTTCTACATTTGAGACCCTGTTCTGTTTTGTAATTCAGTTCCTGTGTAGCCAAGTTTACATTCCGTGTAGTAGTGATATCTTATGATGTTTCTTTTTCTGTATGACTTATTTCACTTAGAATCATCCTACCTGAATCCACTCATTATGCTGCTATGGGCCTGATGACATAGATTTCATTGCTGAGTGATATTGCATTGTACGTAAGTACCACAACTTCTTTATCCATTTTTCGCTTTCTGTGATATTGAACTTGTACCGTAAATGAGGTTCTTGTAAACAGAGCCGTCCCAAATTTTGGGTTGGCTGGGTTTTTTTGATTTTAATTTCCCTAAGCTCTAGGACCATAAGTGGAAGTGCCCTAGGCTCTGTTGCTTTGTTTTTTAGATGTTTCAGGAAACACCATACACTTCTCCAGAGTGGCTGTTGGCAATTTACATCCCGCCCATCAGCATAACAAGGCTCCCAGTTCTCCATGGCCTGTCCTGACTTTCTGGATTTTACAGTTTTTCCAGATGGCCCTTTTGACCAGGGGACAGTGAGACTTCATTGTAATGCAGATTTCCTTTGCAAGCTTGCTTGGTTGGCCAAAAAGTGCGTATGCATTTTTCCCTGAATATATTCAGGAAAAAATGCATACGCCCTTTTTGGCCAAGTGCATCATTGTGGACGTTCTGCCTCTTTTCCTATGCTTTACATGCAATTCCAGTCTACTTCCTGAAATCGGTTTCCTGCAATTCTGCCCCGGTTTCAATTCCTCTTGGAAGCCTTACTTCAATATATTTTTGGACGATAGCTGTCATTTATAACTCTGCAGGTTTGTGAATTACAGTGCCCCTGAGCTCCTTTCTTCAACTCAATTTCTTGTGAGCTGGCCGCAACACCGCAGGATTGCTTCAGGCCCTAGTGTGGTTCCGGCACGGCACGCTGAGCATTTGGTTAATTCCTCTTCCTGGTGGGAAATGAGAGATAAATTTGCCTGTCCAGACACCTCCAGCTAGTCTCTCATTGGTTCTCCCTATTCCTGTTCATTTTCCGCAGAAATTGCAAACTGGGCCAAACAGAAGGTTAAAGGCACTGACTCTCCAAGTGGGGAGAGTGTTAGTAAAGCGTCTGGAATGTAGCACCCGAGTACCAGGGGACGAAAACTGAGACACATTTGAACACGTTTCCCTATCACACAGTGGATCATACTCTGGGTTCCACATGCATGTTTGAGCTGAAGGAAGAATCCCTTCAAAGTGGAGAGTTGAGACCCATGGAATGGGTACCATGCAATATGACTTCAAAGGGTCTGCATTTGCTCACCGAACCTCACCAATCCTATCACTGCTGCATTTATGCCACTGTACACATGCTTGATTCTCTCTCAGAGACATATAAATCCATAGGTTTTAAGATTCTTACTAGTCAGGTATATTCTTAGGCGTTTAATATGGGGTGTTGTGTCCTCATCGTTGAGCAAGGAGTAGCTCTTTTCTATTACATATTTGGCTTATGGAACGGTATCTGTGCTAATTTCAATCTCTGGTTTTATGCAGCACCCCAACTCACCTTTCCCCTTAAGCAAGCATAAGTTGGTTTTTTACATTTGAGACCCTGTTCTGTTTTGTAATTCAGTTCCTGTTTAGCCAAGTTTACATTCCGTGTATTAGTGATATCTTATGATGTTTCTTTTTCTCTGTGACTTATTTCACTTAGAATCATCGTACCTGAATCCACTCATTATGCTGCTACGGGCCTGATGACATAGATTACATTGCTGAGTGATATTGCATTGGACGTAAGTACCACAACTTCTTTATCCATTTTTCGCTTTCTGTGATATTGAACTTGTACTGTAAACGAGGTTCTTGTAAACAGAGCTGTCCCAAACATTGGGGTGGCTGTGTCTTTTTTATTTTAATTTCCCTAATCTATAGGACCATAAGTGAAAGTGCCCTAGGCTCTGTTGCTTTGTTTTTTGGATGTTTCAGGAAACACCATACACTTCTCCAGAGTGGTTGTTCGCAATTTACATCCCGCCCATCAGCATAACAAGGCTCTCAGTTCTCCATGGCATGTCCTGCCTTTCTGGATTTTACACTTTTTACAGATGTCCCTTTTGACCTGGGGGCAGTGAGACTTCATTGTAGTGCAGATTTCTTTGCAAGCTTGCTTGGTTGGCCAAAAAGGGCGTATGCGTTTTTTCCTGAATATATTTAGGAAAAAACGCATATGCCCTTTTTGGACAAGTGCATCATTGTGGACATTCTGCCTCTTTCCTATGCTTTACATGCAATCCAGTCTACCTCCTGAAATCGGTTTCCTGCAATTCTGTCCTGCTTTCAAGTCCTCTTGGCAGCCTTACTTCAATATATTTTTAGACGATAGCTGTTATTTCTAACTCTGCAGGTTTGTGAATTACAGTGCCCCTGAGCTCCTTTCTTCAACTCGCTTTCTTGTGAGCTGGCCGCAACACCGCTGGATTGCTTCATGCCCTAGTGTGGTTCCAGCATGGCACTCTGAGCCTTTGGTTAATTCCTCTTCCTGGTGGGAAATGAGAGTTAAATTTGCCCGTCCAGACGCCTCCAGCTAGTCTCTCATTGGTTCTCCCTATTCCTGTTCATTTTCCGCAGAAATTGCAAACTGGGCTAAACAGGAGGTTAAAGGCACTGACTCTCCAAGTGGGGAGAGTGTTAGTAAAGCGTCTGGAATGTTGCACCCGAGTACCAGGGGACGAAAACTGAGACACATTTGAACACGTTTCCCGATCACACGGTGGATCATACTCTGGGTTCCACATGCATGTTTTAGCTGAAGGAAGAATCCCTTATACCTGGAGAGTTGAGACCCATGGAATGGGTACCATGCAATATGACTTCAAAGGGTCTGCATTTGTTCACCGATCCTCAACAATCCTATCACTGCTGTGTTTATGCCGCTGTACACACGCTTGATTCTCTTTCGGAGACATATAAATCCATAGGTTTTAAGATTCTTACTAGTCAGGTATATTCTTAGGCGTTTAATATGGGGTGTTGAGTCCACTTTGTTGAGCAAGGAGTAGCTCTTGTCTATTACATATTTGGCCTATGGAACGGTATCTGTGCTAGTTTCAATCTCTGGTTTTATGCAGCACCCCAACTCACCTTTCCCCTTAAGCAAGCATAAGTTGGTTTTCTACATTTGAGACAATGTTCTGTTTTGTAATTCAGTTCCTGTGTAGCCAAGTTTACATTCCATATATTTGTGATATCTTATGATGTTTCTTTTTCTCTGTGACTTATTTCACTTAGAATCATCGTACCTGAATCCACTCATTATGCTGCTACGGGCCTGATGACATAGATTTCATTGCTGAGTGATATTGCATTGTACGTAAGTACCACAACTTCTTTATCCATTTTTCGCTTTCTGTGATATTGAACTTGTACCGTAAACGAGGTTCTTGTAAACAGAGCCGTCCCAATCTTTGGGGTGTCTGTGTCTTTTTGATTTTAATTTCCCTAAGCTATAGGACCATAAGTGGAAGTGCCCTAGGCTCTGTTGTTTTGTTTTTTAGATGTTTCAGTAAACACTATACACTTCTCCAGAGTGACTGTTGGCAACTTACATCCCGCCCTTCACCATAACAAGGCTCCTAGTTCTCCATGGTCTGTCCTGCCTTTCTGGATTTTGCACTTTTTTCAGATGACCCTTTTGACCGGGGGGCAGTGACACTTCATTGTAGTGCAGATTTCCTTTGCAAGCTTGCTTGGTTTGCCAAAAAGTGTGTATGATTTTTTTCCTGAATATATTCAGGATAAAAAGCATACGCACTTTTTGGCCAAGTGCATCATTGTGGATGTTCTGCCTCTTTTCCTATGCTTTACATGCAATTCCAGTCTACCTCCTGAAATCGGTTTCCTGCAATTCTGCCCCGCTTTCAAGTCCTCTTGGCTGCCTTACTTCAATATATTTTTGGACGATAGCTGTCATTTATAACTCTGGAGGTTTGTGAATTACAGTGCCCCTGAGCTCCTTTCTTCAACTCGCTGTTTTGTGAGCTGGCCGCAACACCGCAGGATTGCTTCAGGCCCTAGTGTGGTTCCGGCACGGAACACTGAGCCTTTGGTTAATTCCTCTTCCTGGTGGGAAATGAGAGTTAAATTTGCCCGTCCAGACACCTCCAGCTAGTCTCTCATGGGTTCTCCCTATTCCTGTTCATTTTCCGCAGAAGTTGCAAACTGGGCCAAACAGGAGGTTAAAGGCACTGACTCTCCAAGTGGGGAGAGGGTTAGTAAAGCATGTGGAATGTTGCACCCGAGTACCAGGGGACGAAAACTGAGACACATTTGAACACGTTTCCCGATCACACAGTGGATCATACTCTGGGTTCCACATGCATGTTTGAGCTGAAGGAAGAATCCCTTATACCTGGAGAGTTGAGACCCATGGAATGGGTACCATGCAATATGACTTCAAAGGGTCTGCATTTGTTCACCGATCCTCACCAATCCTATCACTGCTGTGTTTATGCCGCTGTACACACGCTTGATTCACTTTCGGAGACATATAATTCGATAGGTATTAAGATTCTTACTAGTCAGGTATATTCTTAGGCGTTTAATATGGGGTGTTGAGTCCACTTCGTTGAGCAAGGAGTAGCTCTTGTCTATTACATATTTGGCCTATGGAATGGTATCTGTGCTAGTTACAATCTCTGGTTTTATGCAGCACCCCAACTCACCTTTCCCCTTAAGCAAGCATAAGTTGGTTTTCTACATTTGAGTCACTGTTCTGTTTTGTTATTCAGTTCCTGTGTAGCCAAGTTTACATTCCATATATTAGTGATATCTTATGATGTTTCTTTTTCTGTGTGACTTATTTCACTTAGAATCATCGTACCTGAATCCACTCATTATGCTGCTACGGGCCTGGTGACATAGATTTCATTGCTGAGCGATATTGCATTGTACATAAGTACCACAACTTCTTTATCCATTTTTCGCTTTCTGTGATATTGAACTTGTTCCGTAAACGAGGTTCTTGTAAACAGAGCCGTCCCAAACTTTGGGGTGGCTGTGTCGTTTTGATTTTAATTTCCCTAAGCAATAGGACCATAAGTGGAAGTGCCCTAGGCTCTGTTACTTTGTTTTTTAGATGTTTCAGGAAACACCATACACTTCTCCAGAGTGGCTGTTGGCAATTTACATCCCGCCCATCAGCATAACAAGGCTCCCAGTTCTCCATGGCCTGTCCTGCCTTTCTGGATTTTACACTTTTTTCAGATGGCCCTTTTGACCGGGGGGCAGTGAGACTTCATTTTAGTGCAGATTCCCTTTGCAAGCTTGTTTGGTTGGCCAAAAAGGGCGTATGCGTTTTTTCTGAATATATTCAGGAAAAAACGCATACGCCCTTTTTGGCCAAGTGCATCATTGTGGAAGTTCTGCCGCTATTCCTATGCTTTACATGCAATTCCAGTCTTCCTCCTGAAATCAGTTTTCTGCAATTCTGCCCCGCTTTCAAGTCCTCCTGGCAGCGTTACTTCAATATATTTTTGGACGATAGCTGTCATTTATAACTCTGCAGGTTTGTGAATTACAGTGCCCCTTAGCTCCTTTCTTCAACTCGCTTTCTTTGAGCTGGCCGCAACACCGCAGGGTTGCTTTAGGCCCTAGTGTGGTTCTGGTATGGCACGCTGAGCCTTTGGTTAATTCCTCTTCCTGGTGGGAAATGAGAGTTAAATTTGCCCGCCCAGACACCTCCAGCTAGTCTCTCATGGGTTCTCCCTATTCCTGTTTATTTTCTGCAGAAATTGCAAACTGTGCCAAAAAGGAGGTTAAAGGCGCTGACTCTGCAAGTGGGGAGAGTATTAGTAAAGCGTCTGGAATGTTGCACCCGAGTACCAGGGGACGAAAACTGAGACACATTTGAACACGTTTCCCGATCACACGGTGGATCATACTCTGGGTTCCACATGCATGTTTTAGCTGAAGGAAGAATCCCTTAAACCTGGAGAGTTGAGACCCATGGAAAGGGTACCATGCAATATGACTTCAAAGGGTCTGCATTTGCTCACCGAACCTCACCAATCCTATCACTGCTGCATTTATGCCGCTGTACACACGCTTGATTCTCTTTCGGAGACATATAAATCCATAGGTTTTAAGATTCTTACTAGTCAGGTATATTCTTAGGCGTTTAATATGGGGTGTTGAGTCCACTTCGTTGAGAAAGGAGTAGCTCTTGTCTATTACATATTTGGCTTATGGAACGGTATCTGTGCTAATTTCAATCTCTGGTTTTATGCAGCACCCAACTCACCTTTCCCCTTAAGCAAGCATAAGTTGGTTTTCTACATTTGAGACCCTGTTCTCTTTTGTAATTCAGTTCCTTTGTAGCCAAGTTTACATTCCGTGTATTAGTGATATCTTATGATGTTTCTTTTTCTGCATGACTTATTTCACTTGGAATCATCGTACCTGAATCCACTCATAATGCTGCTACGGGCCTGATGACATAGATTTCATTGCTGAGTGATATAGCATTGTATGTAAGTACCACAACTTCTTTATCCATTTTTCGCTTTCTTCAATATTGAACTTGTACCGTAAACGAGGTTCTTGTAAACAGAGCCGTCCCAATCTTTGGGGTGGCTGTGTCTTTTTGATTTTAATTTCCCTAAGCTATAGGACCATAAGTGGAAGTGCCCTAGGCTCTGTTGCTTTGTTTTTTAGATGTTTCAGGAAACACCATACACTTCTCCAGAGCAGCTGTTGGCAATTTACATCCCGCCCATCAGCATAACAAGGCTCCCAGTTCTCCATGGCCTGTCCTGCCTTTCTGGATTTGAGACTTTTTTCAGATGGCCCTTTTGACCAGGGGCCACTGAGACTTCATTGTAGTGCAGATTCCCCTTGCAAGCTTGCTTGGTTGGCCAAAAAGGGCGTATGCGTTTTTTCCTGAATATATTCAGGAAAAAACGCATATGCCCTTTTTGGCCAAGTGCATCATTGTGGAAGTTCTGCCTCTTTTCCTATGCTTTACATGCAAGTCCAGTCTACCTCCTGAAATCGGTTTCCTGCAATTCTACCCCACTTTCAAGTCCTCTTGGCAGCCTTACTTCAATATATTTTTGGACGATAGCTGTCATTTATAACTCTGCAGGTTTGTGAATTACAGTGCCCCTGAGCTCCTTTCTTCAACTCGCTTTCTTGTGAGCTGGCCACAACACTGCAGGATTGCTTGAATCCCTAATCTGGTTCTGGCATGGCACGCTGAGCCTTTGGTTAATTCCTCTTCCTGGTGGGAAATGAGTTTTAAATTTACCCGTCCAGACACCTCCAGCTAGTCTCTCATGGGTTCTCCCTATTCCTGTTGATCTTCCACAGAAATTGCAAACTGGGCCTAACAGGATGTTAAAGGCACTGTCTCTCCCAGTGGGGAGAGTGTTAGTAAAGCGTCTGGAATGTTGAACCCGAGTACCAGGGTATGAAAACTGAGATGCATTAAGAACGTTTCCCATTCACACCATGGACCGTACTGTGTGTTCCCTATGCATGTTTTAGTGGAAGGAAGAATCCCATAAACCTGGAGAGTTTGGACACATGGAATGGGTACCATGAAATATGACTTCAAAGGGTCTGCATTTGCTCACCGAACCTCACCAATCCTATCAGCCCCAAGTGTCCAGCCTTATGTGTCACCCAGCTCTGGGTGTAGATGTGGTAAATCCAGGTTGCATCGCAAGCCCTGAGTGAATTATTTACGAATTGCTCTCTAATTCACTGTCATTGTGTTTTGTTTAAGAAATTTATTTTTATAATGGGATTTAGCTGATTTTCACTGCTGCGTTTATGCCACCGTACACAGGCTTGATTCACTTACGGAGACATTTAAATCCATAGGTTTTAAGATTCTTACTTACTTATTTATTTTTGGCTGCGTTGCGTCTTCGTTTCTGTGATAGGGCTTTCTCTAGTTGCAGCAAGCGGGGACCACTCTTCATCGAGGTGCGTGGGCCTCTCACTATTGTGGCCTCTCTTGTTGTGGAGCACAGGCTGCAGACGCACAAGCTCAGTAGTTGTGGCTCATGGGCATAGTTGCTCCACGGCATGTGGGATCCTCCCAGACCAGGCCTCGTATCCATGTCCCCTGCATTGGCAGGCAGATTCTCAACCACTGCGCCACTAGGGAAGCCCCTGTTGGAGTAAATTTTATTAGAGTGTTGTGATTCTCTGGATGTACCAATTAGGATCAATTTTTCATACATATATCTGTTCATCATTGGATCCTGTTACCATGTAGGTTATTATAGAGTGTTGAGTAGAGCTCCCTTGGTATTTGGTAGGTGTTTGGTGATTATATAATTTATATATATTAATGATTATATAATTTGTATATTTTATATATTATAAGTTTATATACTTATGACATATATTAGTGTATGTATGTTAACCCCATAATCCTAATTTACTCATCCTCTCACCTTTCATTTTGGTTAACCATTAGTTTGTTTTATACGTCTCTGAGTGTCTTTTCCTTTGGAAATATGTTCATTGGTAGGAATCTTAAGATAACATCTATAAATTACATCATAGGATATATATCATACACTTTTGACTTCACATAATATGATTATTTCTAGACCCACCTGCAGTCATGAAAATGACATTGTTCATTTTTTTGAAAGCTAATCTTCCATTAGGTACATGTACCACTTCTTCTTTGTCCATTCATCTGTTAACTGACATTTTTGCTGCTTCCATGTCCTGGCTATTTTCAGTATTACTTCAGTAGAGGTTTGTCAGCGTGTGTCTTCTCGATTCGGCGCTTCGGTGATAGGCCCAGTGGTGGGCGTGTTGGATCGAATGACATCTCAAATTTTACTTTTAAACGCAGCTCCTTTCTGTTCTCATTACCGGATCTTACCACTTTACATCTCACAAGCAGCTAGAGGATACACAGTTCTCTAAAACACCTTCAGCATTTATTGTTTGTAGACTTTTGGCTGATGGTAGTTGACTTGCGTGAGTTGAAACCTTTTTGTAGGCTAGATTTGCATGAGTCTAATAATTCCTGATGTTGAGCTTTTATCCATTTTCTTTTTTTATTTGAAAAATAGTGAGTAAAACTTACCTCTTCATACTATCTCCTTGAAAAATTTGCCAGGTTTGAATTTTTTTGGCCATTCCATACCTCAGCACAAGTTTTGATGGCAGGTGTGCTTTACAGCCAAGAGTGAGTCCTTGTGAATGTTAAGTGAGAGTTACCTGTGGTTTTAAAGCCGCTCTTGCGGGAAATGGCACAAGGCGACAGCATTCCTACGTTTCCAATTCTGGGATTTTGGGCAACAGATCTTTCCTGGAAATCGTGTTTGTAGGCTGCAATTTAGAGTGCAATGTGTCAGGGCAAACACCCAAGAGCTTATATCTCCATAATTCTTGTTTGCTTTATTTAAATTTAATTTTTATTAATTATAAGAGCAAATTTGAGAAAACTGTTGTGTTTGTTCTAGCTGAACAGAATCTGCTCCATTATATCTATGTATAGATCTATTCATCTTTGGAACCTTTCCCGTGTAGGTTATTACAGAGTGTTGAGTAGACCTCTCTTGGTACTCCATAGGTATTTTCTGATTATATATTTCATATGTATTACTACATGTCTGTTAACCCCCATATCCTAATTCATACATTCCTTACACCTTTCCATTTGGTTAAACATAATTTGGTTTTTTGAATCTATGAGTGTCCTTCTCTTGGAAATTATTTCATGGGTATCAATTTTTAGGTAACACCTATAAGTGATGTAATAGGATATCTGTCTTTTGGTTTCTTTCTTACTTCAGGTAGGGTGATTATCTCTAGATCCTTCTATGGTGGTGCCAAGAGCACTGTTCCAGGCTTTTCCATGGCTTATATTCCATTGTGTACATGAATCACTTCTTCTTGGTGAATTTTTCTGTTGATGGACATTTTGGTTTCTTCCAGTTCTTGGCTATGGTACATGTTGCTGCAGTGAAGGATTGCCAGCCTGTGTCTTTTTGATTCAGGTCTACTCAGCGGATAGGCCCATCAGTGGGCCTACCAGATCACATGGTAGCTCAAGTTTTACCTTTAAACACACCTCCGTTTTGTTCTCTGTACTGGCTGTTACCAGGTTACATCCCATCAGCAGCTAGAGGGTACACAGTTCTCTAAAACCCCTTCAGCATTTATACTATGTAGACTTTTTTGCTGATGATCCTTCTGACGGCTGTGAGGTGAACGTGTTTCTAGACTGGATTTGCATGGCTTTATTAATTACTGACGTTGAGCGTTTTTCCATGCCTTTTTCTATAACAAAAAAAAGAGACAGAATATAAAATGTGCATAAAATATGCCTCTTGAAATTGTCGTTTTGAAATATGGATGTCTTTTGAGATTTTTGCTCGATTTACGACCGAAGGATTGTTTTGAGGACAGGTGTCATTTACAGGCCTGCAATTATTTTGACAAGTAACCATTACAGCTGCAGTTAGAGCTGCTGTTGTGTGAAACGGCCACAAGGCGGCAGCAGTTCTCATTAACCAAATCTGGTTACTAGGGAAACAGAGCCTCAATGGAAGTCCTGTTCTAGGTTGCAAATTAGAATGGAATGGGCCAGGAAAAAGCCCCTTATGTTTATATCTCACTAAATATTGTTCTTTTTTTAAATTTAATTTTCATTGTTTATCACAGCAAGGGTGATTACAATGTTTTGCTTGTTTTAGGTGTGCAAGATGTGGTTGTTTTCCACATATACATATCTCTTTTCTTCTTTGGATCCTTTTCCCATTTTAGGTTATGACACAATGTTGAGTAGTCTTCTCTTGATATTCCGTAGGTCTTTGGTGATTATATACTTCACCTGTGTTTGTATATCTCTGTTAACTCTGACATCCTAATGTATCCAATCCTCACACCTTTCCATTGGTGAACCATAAGTTTGTTTAATGAATCTGTGATTGCCTTTCTCTGTGGAAATATCTTCACTGGTATCGATTTTTAGGTAACACCTATAAGTGATATCACAGGATACGTGTCTTTCGCTTTCTGACTTACTACAAGTTGCATGATTACTTCTAGACTCATCTATGGTGATGCAAATGGCATTGTGTCATTTTTTTCTTTGGCTAATATTCTATCTGTACGTGGGTCAGTTTTTCTTTGTCCACTAACTTGTTGATGGACTTATTGGTTGCTTCCATGTCTTGGTTATTGTAACACTGTTGAAATGCACATTTGCCTGCCTGTGTCTTTCAATTATGTCTTCTTCGGTTATAGGCCCAGGAGAGGACCTGTTGGATCATATGGGAGCAAAATGTTTACCTTGTAAAGGCGTCTCCATTCTGTTCTCATTAGTGGCTCTTACCAGGTTATGTTCCACTTAAATTTGAGGGTATGCCCTTGTCCAAAACCCTTTCAGCATTTATTGTTTGTAATTTTTCTGCTGATGTTTATTCTGACAGGTGTGAGCTGACACCTCTTTGAGGTTGGATTTGCATGCATCTCATAATCCCTTGAAATTGAACTTTCAGGCATGTCCTCTTTTTTTTCAAGCTGTGAGTAGCACTTACATCTTCAAATGGTTTTCTTGAAGTATGTGTCACATTTTGAAATATTTTGGCCATTACCTCCCTGAAGACATTTTGAGGGCAGGTTTCATGTACAGCCCTCCAGTACTTGTGCATATGAAGTGACCATTAGCACAGGTTTTAAAGCTGCTGTTGCAGGTATCGGCCATTGGGCAGCAGCATTTCTCCTTTCCCCATTCTGGGAATTATGGAAAGAGTCCTTCCTGCCAGTGGTGTTCGTCGGTTATATATTAGAGAGGACTGTGTCCGGACAAACCCCAAAAACCTGATGTCTGCTTACTTTCCTTTGGTTTCTAAATTGAAATTATATACTTTTTTTATTGGAGTAATATTCCATTGTGTACATGGACCACTTCTTCTTTGTGCCTTCGTCTGTTGACAGACATTTTTGTTGCTTCCAAGTGTTGGCTGTGGTAAATATTGCTGGAGTGCAGGATTGCCACCCTGTGTCTTTTGGATTCTCATCCTCTCAGGTGATAGGCCCAGCAATGGGTGCTTGATTGAATGGTAGCTCAATATTTACCTTATCAAGGCACCTCCTTTGTGGTTTCATTACTGGTTCTTACCATGTCCCACTGAGAAACGAGGGTGCACATTTCTCCACAACCCCTTCAGCATTTATTGTTTGCAGAATTTTTGCTGATGACCATTATGACTGGTGTGAGCTGATACGTTTTTGTCATTTGGATTTGCATGTCTTTATTAATTCCTAATGTTCAGCATTTTTCCATGCTTTGTTTCCTTTCTGTTAAACAAAAACAGAAAAAAAATATGAGTACAATAAATCACTTGAAGTGGTCTTCTGGGAAGGCTGCCCTGTTTTGAATTTTTCGTCAATTTTTGACCCCACTATTTTTTTTCAGAACAGGTGACATTTACAGGCTTGTAATGAGTGTGAATATTTAGTGACCACTACTACTGGCTTTAAAGGTGCTGTTGGGGGAAACGGCCACAAGGCGGCAGCATTTCTCCATTCCCAAAACTGGTTTCTAGGGCAGCACACATTTCTGGAAGTCGTGTTCCCAGGTGGTAAATTAGAATGGAATGTGCTAGAAAAAAAACCTGTAATTTAATATTCCATTATTTCTTGTTCGATTTTTTAGTCTTTTTAAATCAAGGTAGTGTTTAGAATATTGTTTGTCTCAGGTGTATACAATCTGGTTCATTTGTACATTACATATATATATATATATATATATACACACACACACACACACACACATATGTAATATATTCATGTACAGATACTCTTCCCATGTAAATTATTGCAGAGTGCTCCATTGACCTCCCTTGCTATATGGTCGGTCTCTTCGATAAATGTATTTCATAAGTATTTGTACACATATGGTAACCCTAATCTTAATTTTCCATACCACCCACCTTTCCATTTACATAAGAATAGTTTGTTTTCTAAGTCTGTGAGTTTCTTTCTCTGTGAAAATGCTATCATTTTTGTCAGTTGTTAGATAACGCCTATAAGTGATATCATACTATATGTCTTTTTCTTTCTGACTTACATCATGTTCTGAGATTATATCTAGGCCCATAAATGGTGCCTCAACGAGCAGTGTTTCACTGTTTTCCATGGCTAATATTCCATTATGTACATGGACCACTTCTTCTTTATCCATTCATCCATTGATGGACATTTTGGTTGCTTCCGTGTCTTGGCTATTGTGAAAAATCCTGCAGTGAAGCTGTTGCAGCCTGTGCCTTCTCGACTCTGGTATTTTCAGGTGAGAGGCTCAGCGGTAGGCCTGCTGAATGGAATGCTGGCTCAATTTTTACTTTTAAACACAGCTCCTTTCTGTTCTCACTATTGGCTCTTACCACTTTACATCTCACCAGCAGCTAGAGGGTACACAGTTCTCTAAAACCCCTTCAGCATTTATTGTTTGTAGACTTTTGGCTGATGGTAGTTTATGTGCATGAGTTGAAATCTTTTTGTAGGCTAGATTTGCATGAGTTTAAAAATTTATGTTGTTGAGCTTTTATCTATTTTCCTTGTTTTTAGAAAAATAATGAGTACAATTTACCTCTTCATACTATCTCCTTGAAAATTTTGCCAGTTGTGAATTTTTGAGGGCAGTTGTCCTTTACTGTCCTGAGTCCTTCTGAATGTTATGTGACAATTAGCTGTGGTTTTAAAGCCGCTCTTGTGGTAAACGGCCACAAGGCGGCAGCATTTCTACATTTCCAACTCGGTTTTTGGGCAACAGAAGTTTCCTGGAAATCATGTTTGTAAGCTGCAAATTAGAGCAGAATGTGCCACGGCAAACTCCCAAGAGCTTATATCTCCTTACTTCTTGTTTGTTTTTTACATTTAATTTTTATTTATTATCACAGCAAATTGGATAAAAATACTGTGTTTTTTCTAGGTGTACAGAATCTGGTTCATTATATCAATGTATCGATCTATACATCTTTGGATCCTTTCCCATGTAAGTTATTACAGAGTGTTGAGTACACCTCTTTTAGCATTCCATAGGTATTTTGTGATTATATATTTCATATGTATTACTACATGTCTGTTAACCCCCATATCCTAATTCATACATTCCTTACACCTTTCCATTTGGTTAAATATAATTTGGTTTTCTGAATCTATGAGTGTCCTTCTCTTGGAAAATATTTCATGGGTATCAATTTTTAGGTAACACCTATAAGTGATGTCATAGAATATATGTCTTTCATTTTCTTTCTTACTTCAGGTGGGGTGATTATCTCTAGATCCTTCTATGGTGGTGCCATCGGCACTGTTCCATGCTTTTCCATGGCTAATATTCCATTGTGTACATGGACCACTTCTTCTTGGTGCATTTTTCTGTTGATGGACTTTTTGGTTTCTTCCAAGTCTTGGCTATAGTACATGTTGCTGCAGTGAAGGATTGCCAGCCTGTGTCTTTTTGATTCTGGTCTACTCAGGTGATAGGCCCATCAGTGGGCCTACCAGATCACATGGTAGCTGAATTTTTACCTTTAAACGCACCTCCATTGTGTTCTCAGTACTGGCTCTTAGCAGGTGACATCCCACCAGCAGCTACAGGGTACACAGTTCTCTAAAACCCCTTCAGCATTTATTCTCTGTAGACATTTTTGATGACGATCATTCTGACAGCTCTGAGGTGAATATTTTTGTAGACTGGATTTGCATGGCTTTATTAGTTACTGATGTTGAGCCGTTTTCCTTGTCCTTTTTTTAACAAAAAAAAGAGTGAAAGAAAAAGAGAAGACAAAAGGAGTGAAAAGTATGCCTCTTGAAATTGTCATTATAAAATGTGCATGTCTTTTGTTGTTTTAAAATGTGCACATCTTTTGAGTTTTTTGCTGGATTTACGACCCAAGGATTTGTTTAGAGGGCAGGTGTCATTTACAGGCCTGCAATTATTTAGAATATCAAGTGAGCATTAGCGCTGTGTTTTTTTTAACACCTTTTTTGGGGTATAATTGCTTTAGAATGGTGTGTTAGTTTCTGTTTATAACCAGGTGAATCAGTTATACATATATATATGTTCCCATATCTCTTCCCTCTTGCATCTCCCTCCCTCCCACCCTCCCTATCCCACCCCTCCAGGCGGTCACAAAGCACGAAGCTGATATACATGTTCTATGCGGCTGCTTCCCACTAGCTATCTGTCTTACGTTTGGTAGTGTATATATGTCCATGCCTCTCTCTCGCTTTTTCACAGCTCACCCTCCCCCCTCCCCATATCTTCAAGTCCGTTCTCCGGTAGGTCTCTGTATTTTTTCCTGTCTTACCCTCAGTTCTTCATGGCATTTTTTTCCTTAAATTCCATATATATATGTTAGCATACGGTATTTGTCTTTCTCTTTCTGACTTACTTCACTCTGTATGACAGATCTAGGTGTATCCACCTCATTACAAATAGCTCAATTTCATTTGTTTATGGCTGAGTAATATTCCATTGTATATATGTGTCACATCTTCTTTATCCATTCATCCGATGATGGGCACTTAGGTTGTTTCCATCTCCGGGCTATTTTAAATAGAGCTGCAGTGAACATTTTGGTACATGACTCTTTTTGAATTATGGTTTTCTCAGGGTGTATGCTCAGTAGTGGGATTGCTGGGTCATATGGTAGGTCTATTTGTTGTTTTTTAAGCAACCTCCATACTGTTCTCCATAGTGGCTGTACCAATTCACATTGCCACCAGCAGTGACGGAGTGTTCCCTTTTCTCCACACTCTCTCCAGCATTTATTGTTTCTAGATTTTTTGATGATGACCATTCTGACTGGTGTGAGATGATATCTCATTGTAGTTTTGATTTGTATTTCCCTAATGATTAATGATGTTGAGTATTCTTTCATGTGTTTGTTGGCAGTCTGTATATCTTCTTTGGAGAAATGTCTATTTAGGTATTCTGCCCATTTTTGGATTGGGTTGTTGGTTTTATTGTTATTGAGCTGAATGAGCTGCATTTAATTTTTGGGAATTAATCCTTTGTCAGTTGCTTCATTTGCAAATATTTTCTCCCATTCTGAGGGTTGTCTTTTGGTCTTGTTTATGGTTTCCTTTGCTGTGCAAAAGCTTTGACGTTTCATTAGGTCCCACTTGTTTATTTTTGTTTTTAATTCCATTTCTCTAGGAGGTGGGTCAAAAAGAATCTTGCTGTGATTTATGTCATAGAGTGTTCTGCCTATGATTTCCTCTAAGAGTTTGATAGATCCTGGCCTTACATTTAGGTCTTTAATCCATTTTGAACTTATTTTTGTGTATGGTGTTAGGGAGTGATTTAATCTCATACTTTTACATGTAACCTTCCCGTTTCCCCAGCACCACTTATTGAAGAGGCTGTCCTTTCTCCACTGTACATTCCTGCCTCCTTGATCAAAGATAAGGTGACCATATGTGTGTGGGTTTATCTTTGGGCTTTCTATCCTGTTCCATTGGTCTATCTTTCTGTTTTTGTGCCAGTACCATACTGTCTTGATTACTGTAGCTTTGTCATATAGTCTGAAGTCAGGGAGCCTGATTCCTCCAGCTTCGTTTTTCGTTCTCAAGATTGCTTTGGCTATTTGGGGTATTTTGTGTTTCCATACAAATTGTGAAACTTTTTGTTCTAGTTCTGTGAAAAATGCCAGTGGTAGTTTGATAGGGATTGCATTGAATCTGTAGATTGCTTTGGGTAGTAGAGTCATTTTCACAATGTTGATTCTTCCAATCCAAGAACATGGTATATCTCTCCATCTATTTGTATCATCTTTAATTTCTTTCATCAGTGTCTTATAATTTTCTGCATACAGTTCTTTTGTCTCCTTAGGTAGGTTTATTCCTAGATATTTCATTCTTTTTGTTGCAATGGTAAATGGGAGTGTTTTCTTGATTTCACTTTCAGATTTTTCATCATTAGTGTATAGGAATGCAAGAGTTTCTATGCATTAATTTTGTATCCTGCAACTTTACCAAATTCATTGATTAGCTCTAGTAGTATTCTGGTAGCATTTTTAGGATTCTGTATGTATAGTATCATGTCATCTGCAAACAGTGACAGCTTTACTTCTTTTCCGGTTTGGATTCCTTTTCTTTCCTTTTCTTCTCTGATTGCTGTGGCTAAAACTTCCAATACTATATTGAATAAGAGTGGTGAGAGTGGGGAACCTTGTCTTTTTCCTGATCTTCGTGTAAATGCTTTCAGTTTTTCATCATTGAGGATGATGTTGGCTGTGGGTTTGTCATATATGGCCTTTATTATGTTGAGGAAAGTTCCTTCTATGCCTACTTTCTGCAGGGTTGTTATAAATGGGTGTTGAATTTTGTCAAAAGCTTTCTCTGTATCTATTGAGATGATCATACGATTTTCTCCTTCAATTTGTTAATACGGTTTATCACATTGATTGACTTGCGTATATTGAAGAATCTTTGCATTCCTGGAATAAACCCCACTTGATCATGGTGTATGATCCTTTTAATGTGCTGTTGGATTCTGTTTGCTAGTATTTTGTAGAGGATTTTTGCATCTATGTTCATCAGTGATATTGGCCTGTAGTTTTCTTTCTTTGTGACATCCTTGTGTGGTTTTGGTATTAAGGTGATGGTGGCCTCGTAGAATGAATTTGGGAGTGTTCCTCCCTCTGCTATATTTTGGAAGAGTTTGAGAAGGATAGGTCCTAGCTCTTCTCTAAATGTTTGATAGAATTCACCTGTGAAGCCATCTGGTCCTGGGCTTTTGTTTGTTGGAAGATTTTTAATCACAGTTTCAATTTCAGTGCTTGTGACTGGTCTGTTCATATTTTCTATTTCTTCCTGATTCAGTCTTGGCAGGTTGTGCATTTCTAAGTATTTGTCCATTTCTTCCAGCTTGTCCATTTTATTGGCATAGCGTTGCTTGTAGTAATCTCTCATGATCTTTTGTATTTCTGTAGTGTCAGTTGTTACTTCTCCTTTTTCATTTCTAATTCTATTGATTTGAGTCTTCTCCCTTTTTTTCGTGATGAGTCTGGCTAATGGTTTATCTATTTTGTTTATCTTCTCAAAGAACCAGCTTTTAGTTTTACTGATCTTTGCTATTGTTTCCTTCATTTCTTTTTCATTTATTTCTGATCTGATTTTTATGATTGTTTCCTTCTGCTAACTTTGGGTTTTTTTGTTCTTTCTCTAATTGCTTTAGGTGCAAGGTTAGGTTTTTTATTCGAGATGTTTACTGTTTCTTAAGGTGGGCTTGTATTGCTATAAACTTCCCTCTTAGAACTGCTTTTGCTGCATCCCATAGGTTTTGGGTTGTCGTGTCTCCATTGTGATTTGTTTCTAGGTATTTTGTTTTTTCCTCTTTGATTTCTTCAGTGATCACTTCATTATTAGTGTATTGCTTAGCCTCCATGTGTTTGTATTTTTTACAGATCTTTTCCTGTAATTGATATCTAATTTTATGGTGTTGTGGTTGGAAAAGATACTTGATGTAATTTCAATTTTCTTAAATTTTCCAAGGCTTGATTTGTGACCTAAGATATGATCTATCCTGGGGAATGTTCCATGAGCACTTGAGAAAAATGTGTATTCTGTTGATTTTGGATGGAGTGTCCTATAAATATCAATTAAGTCCATCTTGTTTAATATATCATTTAAAGCTTGTGTTTCCTTATTTATTTTCATTTTGGATGATCTGTCCATTGGTGAAAGTGGGGTGTTAAAGTCCTCTACTTTGAATGTGTTACTGTCGATTTCCCCTTTTATGGCTGTTAGTATTTGCCTTATGTATTGAGGTGTTCGTATGTTGGGTGCATAAATATTTACAATTGTTATATCTTCTTCTTGGATCGATCCCTTGATCATTATGTAGTGTCCTTCTTTGTCTCTTCTAGTAGTCTTTATTTTAAAGTCTATTTTGTCTGATATGAAAATTGCTACTGCAGCTTTCTTTTGGTTTCCATTTGCATGGATTATCTTTTTCCATCCCCTTACTTTCAGTCTGTATGTGTCTCTAGGTCTGAAGTGGGTCCCTTGTAGACAGCATATATAAGGGTCTTGTTTTTGTATCCATTCAGCCAATCTGTATCTTTTGGTGGGAGCATTTAGTCCATTTACATTTAAGGTAATTATCAATATGTATGTTCGTATTCCCATTTTCTAAATTGTTTTGGGTTCGTTATTGTAGGTCTTTTCCTTCTCTTGTGATTCTTGCCTAGAGAAGTTCCTTTAGCATTTGTTGTAATGCTGGTTTGGTGGTGTTGAACTCTCTCAGCTTTTGCTTGTCTGTAAAGGTTTTAATTTCTCCATCCAATCTGAATGAGATCCTTGCTGGGTAGAGTAATCTTGGTTGCAGGTTTTTCTCTTTCATCACTTTCAGTATGTCCTGCCACTTCCTTCTGCCTTGCAGAGTTTCTGCTGAGAGATCAGCTGTTAACCTAATGGGGATTCCCTTGTGTCTTATGTGTTGTTTTTCCCTTGCTGCTTTTAATATGCTTTCTTTGTATTTAACTTTTGACAGTTTGATTAATGTGTATCTTGGCGTATTTCTCCTTGGATATATCCTGTATGGGACTCTCTGTGCTTCCTGGACTTGATTAACTATTTCCTTTCCCATATTAGGGAAGTTTTCAACTATAATCTCTTCAAATATTTTCTCAGTCCCTTTCTTTTTCTCTTCTTCTTCTGGAACCCCTATAATTCGAAGGTTGGTGCATTTAATGTTGTCCCAGAGGTCTCTAAGACTGTCCTCAGTTCTTTTCATTATTTTTTCTTTATTCTTCTCTGCAATAGTTTTTTCCAATATTTTATCTTCCAGGTCACTTACTCGTCCTTCTGCCTCAGTTATTCTGCTTTTGACCCCATCTAGAGTATTTTTCATTTCATTTATTGTGCTGTTCATCGCTGTTTGTTTCATCTTAAGTTCTTCTAGGTCCTTGTTAAATGTTTCTTACATTTTGTCTATTCTATTTCCAAGATTTTGGATCACGTTTACTATCATTATTCTGAGTTCTTTTTCAGGTAGACTGCCTATTTCCTCTTCATTTGTTAGGTCTGGTGCGTTTTTTTCTTGCTCCTTCATCTGCGGTGTGTTTTTCTGTCTTCTCATTTTGCTTACCTTACTGTGTTTGGGGTTTCCTTTTTGCAGGCTGCAGGTTCATAGTTCCTCTTGTTTTTGGTGTCTGTCCCCAGTGGCTAATGTTTGTTCAGTGTGTTGTGTAGGCTTCTTGGTGGAGGGGACTAGTGCCTGTATTCTGGTGGATGAAGCTGGACCTTGTGTCTCTGGTGGGCAGGTCCATGTCTGGTGGTATTTTGGGGTGTCTGTGGACTTATTATGATTTTAAGCAGCCTCTCTGCTAATGGGTGGGGTTGTGTTCCTGTTTGCTAGTTGTTTGGCATAGGGTGTCCAGCACTGTAACTTGCTGTTCGTTGAGTGCAGCTGGGTGCTGGCATTGAGATGGAGATCTCTGGGAGATTTTCGCCATTTGGTATTTTGTGGAGCTGGGAGGTTTCTTGTTGACCAGTGTCCTGAAGTTGGCTCTCCCACCTCAGAGGCACAGCACTGACCCCTGGCTGCAGCACCAAAAGCCTTTCATCCACACAGCTCAGAATAAATGGGAGAAAAATTAGAGAGAAAGAGTTAGTAGAAGTAGGAAGGAAGGAAGGAAAAAAGAAAGAAAGAAAGAAAGGAAGGAAGGAAGGATGGATGAAAGAAAGAAAGAAGAAAAAAGGAAAGAAAGAAAGGAGGGGGGAGGGAGAGAGGGAGGGCTGTGGGAGAAAGGAAGGAAGGAAGGAGGGAAGGAAGGAAGGAAACAAAGATAGAAAGAAGATAAAGTAAAATAAAATAAAGTAAAATATAATAAAGTTATTAAATTAAAATATAATAATTAAGAAAATACCTTAAAAAGAAACAAAACGAATGGATAGAACCTTAGGACAAATGGTGGAAGAAAAGCAGTACACCAAAATCTCATACTGAAGCATACACATACACACTCACAAAAAGAGTAAAAGGGGAAAAAATCATAAATCTTGCTCTCAAAGTCTACCTCCTCGATTTGGGATGATTCGTTGTCTATTCATGTATTCCACAGATGCAGGGTATATCAAGTTGATTGTGCAGCTTTAATCCGCTGCTTCTGAGGCTGCTGGGAGAGATTTCCCTTTCTCTTCTTTGTTCTCACAGCTCCCAGTGGCTCAGCTTTGGATTTGGCCCCGCCTCTGCATGTAGATCGCTGGAGGGCTTCTGTTTTTTGCTCAGACAGGATGGGGTTAAAGGAGCCGCTGATTCAGGGGCTCTGGCTCACTCAGGCTGAGGGGAGGGAGGGACGTGGAATGCGAGGCGAGCCTGTAACAGCAGAGGCCGGCATGACGTTGCACCAGCCTGAGGCCCGCCGTGCGTTCTCCCAGGGAAGTTGTCCCTGGATCCCGGGAACCTGGCAGTCGTGGGCTGCACAGGCACCCTGGAAGGGAGGTGTGGATAGTGACTTGTGCTAGCACACAGGCCCCTTGGTGGTGGCAGCAGCAGCCTTACTGTCTTCCTCCCATCTCTGGGGTCCGTGCTTTTAGCCGCGGCTCGCGCCTGCCTCTGGGAACTGTGCTTTTAGCCACGGCTCACGCCCGTCTCAGGGGTCCATGCTTTTAGCCACGACTCGCACCCATCTCTGGGGTCCGTGCTTTTAGCCACGGCTCGCGCTGGTCTCTGGAGTTCCTTTAAGCAGTGCTCTTAATCCCATCTCCTCATGCACCAGGAAACAAAGAGGGAAGAAAAAGTCTCTTGCTTCTTCGGCAACTGCAGAACTTTTCCTGGACTCCCTCCCGGCTAGCATGGTGCACTAAACCCATCAGGCTGTGTTCACACAGCCAACACCATTTCTCTCCCTGCGCTCCGACCAAAGTCCGCACCTCAGCTTGCAGCCCCGCCCACCCCTGCGGGTGAGCAGACAAGCCTCTCGGGCTGGCGAGCGCCGGTCGGCACTGATTCTCTGTACGGGAATCTCCCCGCTTTTCCCTCCTCACCTCTGTTGCTGTGCTCTCCTCCACAGCTGTGACACTCCCCCTTCCGCCACCTGTAGTTTCCACCTGCGAAGGGGCTTCCTAGTTTGTGGAAACCTTTCCTCCTTCACAGCTCCCTCCCACTGGTGCAGGTCCTGTCCCTATTCTTTTGTCTCTGTTTTTCCTTTTTTTCTTTTGCCCTACCCAGGTACATGGGGAGTTTCTTGCCTTTTGGGAGGTCTGAGGTCTTCTGCCAGCATTCAGTAGGTGTTCTGTAGGAGTTGTTCCACGTGTAGAAGTATTTCTGTTGTATCTGTGGGGAGGAAGGTGATCTCCGCATCTTACTCTTCAGCCATCTTCCCCTCCGTTCTAGAGCTGTGTTTAAATCTGCTGTTTTGAGAAATGTTCACAAGGCGGTAGCAGTTCTCCTTTACAAAATCTGGTTACTAGGGCAACAGAGCCTCAATGGAAGTCGTGTTGTAGGTTATAAATTAGAATGCAGTGTGCCAGGAAAAAGCCCATTAAGTTTATGTCTCACTACTTCTTATTCATTTTTTTAATTTTAATTTTTTATCACAGCAAATTTGATTACAATGTTTTGCTTGTGTTAGGTGTGTGAGATGTGGTCCTTTTACACATATACATATATCTATTCTTCTTCGGATCCTTTTCCCATGTAGGTTATGACATAATGTTGAGTAGTCTTCTCTTGGTGTTCTGTAGGTGTTTGGTGATTATATATTTCACCTATGTTTGTATATCTCTGTTAAAACCAATATCCTAATATATACAGTCTCACACCTTTCCATTGGTGAACCGTAAGTTTGTTTAATGAATCTGTGATTGCCTTTCTCTGTGGAAATATCTTCGCTGTTATCGATTTTTAGGTAACACCTCTAAGTGATATCATAGGATATGTGTCTTTTGCTTTCTGACTTACTACAAGTTGCTTGATGACCTCTAGACTCATCTATGGTGCTGCAAATGGCATTGTGCTATTTTTTTCCTTGGCTAATATTCCATCTGTACGTGTGCCAGTTCTTCTTTATCCACTCATCTGTTGATGGACTTTGTGTTTGCTTCCATGTCTTGGCTATTGTAATACAGCTGCAATGCAGATTTGCCCTCCAGTGTCTGTCTAATTCCGTCTTCTTATGTTATAGACCCAGGACTGGACCTCCTGGATCATATTGTAGCTCAATGTTTACCTCGTAACGGCACCTCCATTCTGTTCTCATTAGTGGCTCTTACCAGGTTAAGTCCCTCTTAAAGTTGAGGGTACGCACTTCTCCACAACCACTTCAGCATTTATTGTTTGTAGTTTTTCTGCTGATGGTTATTCTGACTGGTGTGAGCTGATACCTCTTTGTAGTTGGACTTGCATGCCTCTCATAATCCCCTGAAATTGATCTTTCAGACATGTCCTTTTTGTCTTCAAACTGTGAGTACAGCTTACATCTTCAAATTGTTTTCTTGAAGTATGTGCCACATTTTGAAATATTTTGGCCATTACACCCCTCAAGACATTTTGAGGGCAGGTTTCATTTACAGCCCTCCAGTACTTGTGCATATGAAGTGCCGTTCAGCACAGGTTGTAAAGCTGCTGTTGCAGGCAACGGCCATTTGGCGGCAGCATTTCTGCTTTCCCCATTCTGGTAACCAGGGAAACAGACCTTCCTGCCAGTGGTGTTCCTCCTTTATACACTAGAGGTGAATGTGCCTGGATAAACCCCCAAAGGCTGATGTTGTCATACACTAAACTGTAACCAAAACCGTACCCGTTCCCTAACCCTAAACCTTACACTAAGCTGTGCCATAATAATAACACATAGACTAACACTAACATGTACCCTAACCCTAACCCTAAACCTTATACTTACCCAAGTCCTAATTGTAACACGTACACTAACAGTAACACTAACCCTAACAGGTACCCTAAACCGTTGTCGTACCCTAGACAGTGACCTAATCCGTACCCTTTCCCTAACGCTAAACCTAACCCTAAACCGTCCCCTAACCCACAACCTAATCCTAACCCGTATACTAACACTAACCCACACCCTAACATGGATTCTAACCAAACCCGTTGTCATACACTAACTGGTACCATAAGCTGTATCCATTCCCTAATGCTAATCCTAACCATAACCCTAACCCTAAATCCTACCCTAAACCGTACCCTGATCCTAACCCATACCTTGGCAGGGGAACCGTATATCACACTGTCACCATAGAAAAACCTACAGACACTGCAGTGACGGTGGCCAATAAGACCAGTTGGACTCCTCGCTACTTCAAAATTTCTTGTGACTCTGGGATTAATGGAATACAGAAGAAGACATCATCTAAGCCTAATACAGAATACCATGTCCTGGTGGATGGCAGAATGACCATCAGTGTGTAGGAATTAGGAACTACTGGATGTATAGTTTCAGGTGCTTCACTGACCTGACGTCCTTTACCAAGTACCCAGTAGCCCACAGGGCTCTCATGGTCAGGCCCCTCCCAGGACATGGAGCTCACATGGGCAGGTACCCAGCAGCTCACGGGGCTCTCGTGGTCAGGCCCCTCCCAGGATTTGGAGCTCACCTGGGCAGGTACCCAGCAGGCCACGGGGATCTCATGGTCAGGCCCCTCCCAGGATATGGAGCTCACATGTGCAGATACCCAGCAGCCCACGGGGCTCACGTTGTCAGGCCCCTCCCAGGATATGGAGCTCACCTGTGCAGGTACCCAGCAAGACTGGGCACACAGACAGGAACTGTGCACATAGCCCCCATTGCAGAGCACCCCCAGCTCACCTGTCACTCAGGGCTGACACAGAGCACGTCAGAGCATGACTTGAACTAACAAACAGCAGCTCCGACAGGTCTGTGACCCTGGGCATCACTGTGTGTGGCCTCCCTCCACCTGGTCTTCCAGAGACTTCCACTGCAGCCGGGGCGCCAGGCCTCTGTCTCCACCCACCACCCCTCCTCTCCCTGACTACTGGGTTCCTCTCATTAGGAGAGGGTGTTCTTGAAGTTGTCTCCCACTCATGGGCAGATAAAATGATTAGAAAACAAGCCAGAGCTGCAGCCCCTTGTCTATCCTGACTCTCAGGAGCCCACACCTGTTCCTTGGACCTGGCCGGTTCATCAAGGTCCATTTTCTGCTGCTGTGAGCCCCAGAGGGGTGAGGATTGGTTGACCTGGGCAGCCTGACACTGCCGGCCAGCCCTCTCCAGGTGTGCCTGGTTTGAGGTCAATATAAACACCGCTCCAGGCAGCAAGAGCCCCTTCAGTTGTGTCTGACGCCGTATTCTCTGCCCCGTCAGCAGTGTCGGGGCTGGGCTGGTGGGAGGGAGTGAGGGGCCACGGTTTTTTGGGTGGCCCGGTGTGAGTGGGGCTCTGCTGGACTCTCTGCAGGAGTTGTCAAGCTGCCAACTGCTAAAGAAGAGGATGTGTCACCCATATCTGCTGCTGGAATTTCTCCCCAGGCAGAGGTGAGTAAGGAAAAAAGCAGTGGGGGCTGGGACAGGAGGGGTATCTCAGGCAGGGAAACGGAAAGCTTCCAGAAGTGCGCCCGGGGCCAGGACCATCCTGGTTGGCCTGTAGGCACCAAGTCGGCCTGGGTGCTGTCGCTGGTGTGGCTCCATGGCCCTTCCTCTAGGCTTTCAAGTCCTTGCACAGATTCAGATGTTTTACCTGGGAACTGTGGGAACAGTTCAGCAGCAGCTGGCCTGGAGCTCAGCTCACATTTACTCAGAGATGCCTCAGCATGGTCCCCCAGCTTTGCAATGAGGACACTCCTTGTGGGGCGGGGGGGGGGGGCTGCTGGCTGCATGGGAGACGATTACCCACCTCTGACCAACTTCAGGATTCTTTACCTTTGGAGCAAGTGCCCTGATAGGGTTTTCCTGTTTATAACTGGTGGGTTCTGCTTTTTTTTTTTTCTTTTTGGGTTGAATGTAGGTTTTATTCCTCTTTTTCGTATTTATAGATAGAAGCATGGAAATAATTCATTCATATAAATACATGTATGGGAATGGAAGAACTATTTTTTTGTTTTATTTTTGTATGTTTATTTATTTTTTCCATTTTTAATTTTATTATTATACAGCAGGTTCTTTCTGGTTATCGATTTTATACATATGGATGTATATAAGTCAATCCCAAACTCCCAATTCATCCCAACACTACCCCCCCCCACGGCTTTCCCCCCTTGGTGTCCATACATTTGTTCTCTACATCTGTGTCTCTATTTCTGCCCTGCAAACCAGTTCATCTGTTCCATTTTTCTTGGTTCCACATATATGCATTAATATACAATATTTCTTTTTCTCTTTCTGTCTTGTTTCACTCTGTATGACAATCTCTAGGTCCATCGACGTCTGTACAAATGACCCAATTTCATTCCTTTTTATGGCTGAGTAACATTCCATTTTATATATGTACCACATCTTTATCCATTCATCTGTCTGTGTGCATTTAGGTTGCTCCCATTACCTGGCTATTGTAAATAGTGCTGCAGTGAACATTGTGGTGAATGTGTCTTTTTGATTTATGTTTTTCTCTGGGTATATGCCCAGTAGTGGGATTGCTGGATCGTATGGTAATTCTATTTTTAGTTTTTTAAGGAACCTCCATATTGTTCTCCATAGTGACTGTATCAATTTACATTCCCACCAATAGTGGAAGAGGGTTCCTTTTCTCCACACCTTCCCCAGCATTTGTTGTTTGGAGATTTTCTGATGATGTCCATTCTAACAGGTGTGAGGTAATACCTCATTGTAGTTTTGATTTGCATTTCTCTAATAATTAGTGATGTTGAGAAACTTTCCATGTGCTTCTTGGCCATCTCTCTCTCTTCTTGGAATCAATGTCTATTTAGATCTTCTGCCATTTTTGTATTGGGTTGTTTTTTTTTTTTTAATATTGAGCTGCATGTGCTGTTTATATATTATTGGAGATTAATCCTTTGTCTGTTGATTCATTTGCAAATATATTCTCCCATTCTGAGGGTTGTCTTTTCGTCTTGTTTTTACTTTCCTTTGCTTTGCAAAAGCTTTTATGTTTCATTAGTTCCCATTTGTTTATTTTTCTTTTTTATTGCATTACAGTGCAGACGTGAATCTCTAGGTACAGGTAGGTCCCAGGCTGGATCCCAGAGCACTTTGCACACAGAATCTGGTTGGAAACAGAAAGGGTTTTCTGACTTTCTGGTCGTCGAGGAAGGGAACTACAGAATTCTCTGTAGGAATGAAGCATTGACTTGATCAATTGCTCCACGTTAGGAACAACTCACAGGAGAATTCAAGCATATGAGAGCCACCTGAGGGACTCTGCGGCCACCATCCCTTTTCTAAGAGCCACAGGCCTACACTCACACACTGATGCAGCCACTAATGAGAACAGAATGGAGACGCCTTTACAAGGTAAACATTTTGCTCCCATATGATCCAACAGGCCCTCTCCTGGGCCTATAACCGAAGAAGACATAATTGAAAGACACAGGCAGGCAAATGTGCATTTCAGCAGTGTTACAATAACCAAGACATGGAAGCAACCAAAAAGTCCATCAACAGGTGAGTGGACAAAGAAAAACTGGTCCACGTACAGATGGAATATTAGCCAAGGAAAAAAATGACACAATGCCATTTGCATCACCATAGATGAGTCTAGAAGTAATCACGCAACTTGTAGTAAGTCAGAAAGCGAAAGACACGTATCCTGTGATATCACTTATAGGTGTTACCTAAAAATCGATACCAGTGAAGATATTTCCACAGAGAAAGGCAATCACAGATTCATTAAACAAACTTATGGTTCACCAATGGAAAGGTGTGAGGATTGGATACATTAGGATGTCAGAGTTAACAGAGATATACAAACACAGGTGAAGTATATAATCACCGAAGACCTACGGAATACCAAGAGAAGACTACTCAACATTGTGTCATAACCTAAAATGGGAAAAGGATCCAAAGAAGAAAAGAGATATGTATATGTGGAAAACAAGCACATCTCGCACACCTAAAACAAACAAAACATTGTAATCACACTTGCTGTGATAAACAATGAAAATTAAATTTAAAAAAAGAATAATATTTAGTGAGATATAAACATAAGGGGCTTTTTCCTGGCCCATTCCATTCTAATTTGCAACCTAGAACAGGACTTCCATTGAGGCTCTGTTTCCCTAGTAACCAGATTTGGTTAATGAGAACTGCTGCCGCCTTGTGGCCGTTTCACACAACTGCAGCTCTAACTCCAGCTGTAATGGTTACTTGACAGTCAAAATAATTGCAGGCCTGTAAATGACACCTGTCCTCAAAACAATCCTTCGGTCGTAAATCGAGCAAAAATCTCAAAAGACATCCATATTTCAAAACGACAATTTCAAGAGGCATATTTTATGCACATTTTATATTCTGTCTCTTTTTTTTGTTATAGAAAAAGGCATGGAAAAACGCTCAACGTCAGGAATTAATAAAGCCATGCAAATCCAGTCTAGAAACACATTCACCTCACAGCCGTCAGAAGGATCATCAGCAAAAAAGTCTACACAGTATAAATGCGGAAGGGGTTTTAGAGAACTGTGTACCCTCTAGCTGCTGATGGGATGTAACCTGGTAACAGCCAGTACAGAGAACAAAACAGAGGTGTGTTTAAAGGTAAAACTTGAGCTACTATGTGATCTGGTAGGCCCACTGATGGGCCTATCCGCTGAATAGACCTGAATCAAAAAGACACAGGCTGGCAGTCCTTCACTGCAGCAACATGTACCATAGCCAAGAGCTGGAAGAAACCAAAATGTCCATCAACAGAAAAATGCACCAAGAAGAAGTGGTCCATGTACACAATGGAATATTAGCCATGGAAAAGCATGGAACAGTGCCGTTGGCACCACCATAGAAGGATCTAGATATATTCACCCTACCTGAAGTAAGAAAGAAAACGAAAGACAGATATCCTATTACATCACTTATAGGTGTTACCTAAAAATTGATACCCATGAAATAATTTCCAAGAGAAGGACACTCATAGATTTAGAAAACCAAATTATGTTTAACCAAATGGAAAGGTGTAAGGAATGTATGAATTAGGATATGGGGGTTAACAGACATGTACTAATATATATGAAATATATAATCACAAAATAGCTATGGAATACCAAGAGAGGTCTTCTCAACACTCTGTAATAACCTACATGGGAAAGGATCCAAAGATGAATAGATCTATACATAGATATAATGAAGCAGATTCTGTTCAGCTAGAACACACACAACAGTTTTCTCAAATTTGCTCTTTTAATTAATAAAAATTAAATTTAAAAAAAGCAAGCAAGTCTTATGGAGATATAAGCTCTTGGGCGTTTGCCCTGACACATTCCACTCTAAATTGCAGCCTACAAATACGATTTCCAGGAAAGATCTCTTGCCCAAAATCCCAGAATCGGAAACGTAGGAATGCTGTCGCCTTGTGCCATTTCCCGCAAGAGCGGCTTTAAAACCACAGGTAACCATCACTTAACATTCACAAGGACTCACTCTGGGCTGTAAAGCACACCTGCCGTCAAAACTTGTGCTGAGGTATGGAATGGCCAAAAAAATTCAAACCTGGCAAATTTTTCAAGGAGATAGTATGAAGAGGTAAGTTTTACTCACTATTTTTCAAATAAAAAAAGAAAATGGATAAAAGCTCAACATCAGCAATTATTAGACTCATGCAAATCTAGCCTACAAAAAGGTTTCAACTCACGCAAGTCAACTACCATCAGCCAAAAGTCTACAAACAATAAACGCTGAAGGTGTTTTAGAGAACTGTGTATCCTCTAGCTGCTTGTGAGATGTAAAGTGGTAAGATCCGGTAATGAGAACAGAAAGGAGCTGCGTTTAAAGGTAAAAATGGAGATGTCATTCGATCCAACACGCCCACCACTGGGCCTATCACCGAAGCGCCGAATCGAGAAGACACACGCTGACAAACCTGTACTGAAGTAATACTGAAAATAGCCAGGACATGGAAGCAGCAAAAATGTCAGTTAACAGATGAATGGACAAAGAAGAAGTGGTACATGTACCTAATGGAAGAGTAGCTTTCAAAAAAATGAACAATGTCGTTTTCATGACTGCAGGTGGGTCTAGAAATAATCATATTATGTGAAGTCAAAAGTGTATGATATATATCCTATGATGTAATTTATAGATGTTATCTTAAGATTCCTACCAATGAACATATTTCCAAAGGAAAAGACACTCAAAGACGTATAAAACAAACTAATGGTTAACCAAAATGAAAGGTGAGAGGATGAGTAAATTAGGATTATGGGGTTAACATACATACACTAATATATGTCATAAGTATATAAACTTATAATATATAAAATATACAAATTATATAATCATTAATATATATAAATTATATAATCACCAAACACCTACCAAATACCAAGGGAGCTCTACTCAACACTCTATAATAACCTACATGGTAACAGGATCCAATGATGAACAGATATATGTATGAAAAATTGATCCTAATTGGTACATCCAGAGAATCACAACACTCTAATAAAATTTACTCCAACAGGGGCTTCCCTAGTGGCGCAGTGGTTGAGAATCTGCCTGCCAATGCAGGGGACATGGATTCGAGGCCTGGTCTGGGAGGATCCCACATGCCGTGGAGCAACTATGCCCATGAGCCACAACTACTGAGCTTGCGCGTCTGCAGCCTGTGCTCCACAACAAGAGAGGCCACAATAGTGAGAGGCCCACGCACCTCGATGAAGAGTGGTCCCCGCTTGCTGCAACTAGAGAAAGCCCTATCACAGAAACGAAGACGCAACGCAGCCAAAAATAAATAAGCAAGTAAGAATCTTAAAACCTATGGATTTAAATGTCTCCGTAAGTGAATCAAGCGTGTGTACGGTGGCATAAGTGCAGCAGTGAAAATCAGCTAAATCCCATTATAAAAATAAATTTCTTAAACAAAACACAATGACAGTGAATTAGAGAGCAATTCGTAAATAATTCACTCAGGGCTTGTGATGCAACCTGGATTTACCACATCTACACCCAGAGCTGGGTGACACATAAGGCTGGACACGTGGGGCTGATAGGATTGGTGAGGTTCGGTGAGCAAATGCAGACCCTTTGAAGTCATATTTCATGGTACCCATTCCATGTGTCCAAACTCTCCAGGTTTATGGGATTCTTCCTTCCACTAAAACATGCATAGGGAACACACAGTACGGTCCATGGTGTGAATGGGAAACGTTCTTAATGCATCTCAGTTTTCATACCCTGGTACTCGGGTTCAACATTCCAGACGCTTTACTAACACTCTCCCCACTGGGAGAGTCAGTGGCTTTAACATCCTGTTAGGCCCAGTTTGCAATTTCTGCGGAAGATCAACAGGAATAGGGAGAACCTATGAGAGACTAGCTGGAGGTGTCTGGACGGGCAAATTTAACTCTCATTTCCCACCAGGAAGAGAAATTAACCAAAGGCTCAGCGTGCCATGGCGGAACCACACTAGGGCCTGAAGCAATCCTGCGGTGTTCCGGCCAGCTCACAAGAAAGCGAGTTGAAGAAAGGAGCTCAGGGGCACTGTAATTCACAAACCTGCAGAGTTATAAATGACAGCTATCGTCCAAAAATATATTGAAGTAAGGCTGCCAAGAGGACTTGAAAGCGGGGCAGAATTGCAGGAAACCGATTTCAGGAGGTAGACTGGAATTGCATGTAAAGAATAGGAAAAGAGGCAGAACGTCCCACAATGATGCACTTGGCCAAAAAGGGCATATGCGTTTTTTCCTGAATATATTCAGGAAAAAATGCATACGTCCTTTTTGGCCAACCAAGCAAGCTTGCAAATGAAATCTGCACTAAAATGAAGTCTCACTGCCCCCCGGTCAAACGGGCCATCTGAAAAAAGTGTAAAATCCAGAAAGGCAGGACAGGCCATGGAGAACTGGGAGCCTTGTTATGCTGATGGGCGGCATGTAAATTACCAACAGCCACTCTGGAGAAGTGTATGGTGTTTCCTGAAACATCTACAAAACAAAGCAACAGAGCCTAGGGCACTTCCACTTATGGTCCTATAGCTTAGGGAAATTAAAATCAAAAAGACACAGCCACCCCAAAGTTTGGGACAGCTCTGTTTACAAGAACCTCGTTTACGGTACAGGTTCAATATCACAGAAAGCGAAAAATGGATAAAGAAGTTGTGGTATGTACGTACAATGCAATATCACTCAGCAATGAAATCTATGTCATCAGGCCAGTAGCAGCATAATGAGTGGATTCAGGTACGATGATTCTAAGTGAAATAAGTCACACAGAAAAAGCAACATCATAAGATATCACTAATACACGGAATGTAAACTTGGCTACACAGGAACTGAATTAGAAAACAGAACAGGGTCTCAAATGTAGAAAACCAACTTATGCTTGCTTAAGGGGAAAGTTGAGTTGGGGAGCTGCATAAATCCAGAGATTGAAATTAGCACAGATACCGTTCCATAAGCCAAATATATAATAGACCAGAGCTACTCCTTGCTCAATGAAGTGGACTCAACACCACATATTAAACGTGTAAGTGTATACCTGACTAGTAAGAATCTTAAAATCTATGGATTTATATGTCTCCGAAAGAGAATCAAGCGTGTGTACAGCGGCATAAACGCAGCAGTGATAGGATTGGTGAGGTTCGGTGAGCAAATGCAGACCCTTTGAAGTCATATTGCATGGTACCCATTCCATGGGTCTCAACTCTCCAAGTTTAAGGGATTCTTCCTTCAGCTAAAACATGCATGTGTAACCCAGAGTATGATCCACCATGTCATCGGGAAACGTGTTCAAATGTGTCTCAGTTTTCGTCCCCTGGTACTCGGGTGCAACATTCCAGACGCTTTACTAACACTCTCCCCACTTGGAGAGTCAGTGCCTTTAACCTCCTGTTTGGCCCAGTTTGCAATTTCTGGGGAAAATGAACAGGAATAGGGAGAACCAATGAGAGACTAGCTGGAGGTGTCTGGACGGGCAAATTTAACTCTCATTTCTCACCAGGAAGAGGAATTTACCAAAGGCTCAGCGTGCCATGCCGGAACCACACTAGGGCCTGAAGCAATCCTGCGTTGTTGTGGCCAGCTCACAAGAAAGCGAGTTGAAGAAAGGAGCTCTGGGGCACTGTAATTCACAAACCTGCAGAGTTATAAATGACAGCTATCGTCCAAAAATATATTGAAGTAAGGCTGCCAAGAGGACTTGAAGGTGGTGCAGAATTGCATGAAGCCGATTTCAGGAGGTAGACTGGAATTGCATGTAAAGCATACGAAAAGATGCTGAACGTCCACAATGATGCACTTGGCCAAAAAGGGCATATGCGTTTTTTCCTGAACATACTCAGGAAAAAACGCATACGCACTTTTTGGCCAACCAAGCAAGCTTGCGAAGGAAATCTGCACTACAATGAAGTCTCACTTCCCCCCGGTCAAAAGGGCCATCTGAAAAAAGTGTAAAATCCAGAAAGGCAGGACAGGCCATGGAGAACTGGGAGCCTTGTTATGCTGATGGGTGGGATGTAAATTGCCAACAGCCACTCTGGAGAAGTGTATGGTGTTTCCTGAAACATCTAAAAAACAAAGGAACAGAGACTATGGCACATCCACTTATGGTCCTATAGCTTAGGGAAATTAAAACCAAAAGACACAGCCACCCCAAAGTTTGGGACGGCTGTGTTTATAAGAATCTCGTTTACGGTACAAGTTCAATATCACAGAAAGCGAAAAATGGATAAAGAAATTGTGGTACTTACGTACAGTGCAATATCACTCAGCAATGAAATCTATGTCATCAGGCCCGTACCAGCATAATGAGTGGATTCAGGTACGATGATTCTAAGTGAAATAAGTCACACAGAAAAAGAAACATCATAAGATATCACTACTACACGGAATGTAAAGTTGGCTACACAGTAACTGAATTACAAAACAGAACAGGGTCTCAAATGTAGAAAACCAACTTATGCTTGCTGAAGGGGAAAGGTGAGTTGGGGTGCTGCATAAAACCAGAGATTGAAATGAGCACAGATACCGTTCCACAAGCCAAATATGTAATAGACAAGAGCTACTCCTTGCTCAACGAAGTGGACTCAAGACGCCATATTTAACGCCTAAGAATATACCTGACTAGTAAGAATCTTAAAACCTATGGATTTATATGTCTCCGAAAGAGAATCAAGCTTGTGCACAGTGGAATAAACGCAGCAGTGATAGGATTGGTGAGGTTCGGTGAACAAATGCAGACCCTTTGAAGTCATATTGCATGGTACCCATTCCATGGGTCTCAACTCTCCAGGTTTAAGGGATTCTTCCTTCAGCTAATACATGCATGTGGAACCCAGAGTATGATCCACCGTGTGATCGGGAAACGTGTTCAAATGTGTCTCAGTTTTCATCCCCTGGTACTCGGGTGTAACATTCCAGACGGTTTACTAACACTCTCCCCACTTGGAGAGTCAGTGCCTTTAACCTCCTGTTTGGCCCAGTTTGCAATTTCTTCGGAAAATCAACAGGAATAGGGAGAACCAATGAGAGACTAGCTGGAGGTGTCTGGACGGGCAAATTTAACTCTCATTTCCCACCAGGAAGAGGAATTAACCAAAGGCTCAGCGTGCCATGCCGGAACCACACTAGGGCCTGAAGCAATCCTGTAGTGTTGCGGCCAGCTCACAAGAAAGCAAGTTGAAGAAAGGAGCTCAGGGGCACTGTAATTCACAAACCTGCAGAGTTATAAATGACAGCTATCGTCCAAAAATATATTGAAGTAAGGCTTCCAATAGGACTTGAAAGCGGGGCAGAATTGCAGGAAACCGATTTCAGAAAGTAGACTGGAATTGCATGTAAAGCATAGGAAAAGAGGCAGAACGTCCACAATGATGCACTTGGCGAAAAAGGGCGTATGGGTTTTTTCCTGAATATATTCAGGGAAAAATGCATACGCCCTTTTTGGCCAACCAAGCAAGCTTGCAAAGGAAATCTGCATTACAATGAAGTCTCACTGTCCCCGGGTCAAAAGGGCCATCTGGAAAAACTGTAAAATCCAGAAAGTCAGGACAGGCCATGGAGAACTGGGAGCCTTGTTATGCTGATGGGCGGGATGTAAATTGCCAACAGCCACTCTGGAGAAGTGTATGGTGTTTCCTGAAACATCTAAAAAACAAAGCAACAGAGCCTAGGGCACTTCTACTTATGGTCCTATAGCTTAGGGAAATTAAAATCAAAAAAACCCAGCCACCCCAAAATTTGGGATGGCTCTGTTTACAAGAACCTCATTTACGGTACAAGTTCAATATCACAGAAAGCGAAAAATGGATAAAGAAGGTGTGGTACTTACGTACAATGCAATATCACTCAGCAATGAAATCTATGTCATCAGGCCCGTAGCAGCATAATGAGTGGATTCAGGTACGATGATTCTAAGTGAAATAAGTCACACAGAAAAAGAAACATCATAAGATATCACTAATACACGGAATGTAAACTTGGCTACCCAGGAACTGAATTACAAAACAGAACAGGGTCTCAAATGTAGAAAACCAACTTATGCTTGCTTAAGGGGAAAGGTGAGTTGGGGTGCTGCATAAAACCAGAGATTGAAATTAGCACAGATACATTCCATAAGCCAAATATGTAATAGACAAGAGCTACTCCTTGCTCAACGAAGTGGACACAACACCCCATATTAAACGCCTAAGAATATACCTGACTAGTAAGAATCTTAAAACCTATGGATTTATATGACTCTGAAAGAGAATGAAGCATGTGTACAGGGACATAAATGCAGCAGTGATAGGATTGGTGAGGTTTGGTGAGCAAATGCAGACCCTTTGAAGTCATATTGCATGGTACCCATTCCATGGGTCTCAACTCTGCAGGTTTAAGGGATTCTTCCTTCAGCTAAAACATGCATGTGGAACCCAGAGTATGATCGACCATGTGATCGGGAAATGTGTTCAAATGTGTCTCAGTTTTCGTCCCCTGATACTCGGGTACAACATTCCAGACGCTTTACTAACACTCTCCCCACTTGGAGAGTCAAGGCCTTTAACCTCCTGTTTGGCCCAGTTAGCAATTTCTGCGTAAGATGAACTGGAATAGGGATAACCAATGAGAGACTAGCTGGAGGTGTCTGGACGGGCAAATTTAACTCTCATTTCCCACCAGGAAGAGGAATTAACCAAAAGATCAGCGTGCTGTGCCGGAACCACAGTAGGGCCTGAAGCATTCCTTCGGTGTGGCGTCCAGCTCACAAGAAAGCGAGTTGAAGAAAGGAGCTCAGGGGCACTGTAATTCACAAACCTGCAGAGTTATAAATGACAGCTATCGTCCAAAAATATATTGAAGTAAGGCTGCCAAGAGGACTTGAAAGCGGGGCAGAATTGCAGGAAACCGATTTCAGGAGGTAGACTGGAATTGCATGTAAAGCATAGGAAAAGAGGCAGAACGTCCACAATGATGCACTTGGCCAAAAAGGGTGTATGTGTTTTTTCCTGAATATATTCAGGAAAAAATGCATACGCCCTTTTTGGCCAACAAAGCAGGCTTGCAAAGGAAATCTGCAATACAATGAAGTCTCACTGCCCCCTGGTCAAAACGGCCATCTGATAAAGTGTAAAACCCAGAAATGCAGGACAGGCCATGGAAAACTGTGAGCCTTGTTATGCTGATGGGCGGGATGTAAATTGCCAACAGCCACTCTGGAGAAGTGTATGGTGTTTCCTGAAACATCTAAAAAACAAAGCCACAGAGCCTAGGACACTTCCTCTTATGGTCCTATAGCTTAGGGAAATTAAAGTCAAAAAGACACAGCCATCCCAACGTTTGCGCCGGCTCTGTTTACAAGAACCTCCTTTATGGTACAAGTTCAATATCACAGAAAGTGAAAAATGGATAAAGACGTTGTGGTACTTACGTACAATGCAATATCACTCAGCAATTAAATCAATGTCATCAGGCCCGTAGCAGCATAATGCGTGGATTCAGGTATGATGATTCTAAGTGAAATAAGTCACACAGAAAAAGAAACATCATAAGATATCACTAATACACGGAATGTAAACTTGGCTACACAGGAACTGAATTACAAAACAGAACAGTGTCTCAAATGTAGAAAACCAACTTATGCTTGCTTAAGTGGAAATGTGAGTTGGGGTGCTGCAAAAAAACAGAAATTGAAATCAGCACAGATACCATTCCATAAGCCAAATATGTAATAGACAAGAGCTACTCCTTGCTCAACGAAGTGGACTCAACACCCATATTAAACGCCTAAGAATATACCTGACTAGTAAGAATCTTAAAACCTATGGATTTATATGTCTCCGAAAGAGAATCAAGCGTCTGTACACTGGCCTAAACGCACCAGTGATAGGACTGGTGAGGATCGGTGAGCAAATGCAGACCCTTTGAAGTCATATTGCATGGTACCCGTTCCATGGGTCTCAACTCTCCAGGTTTAAGGGATTCTTCCTTCAGCTAAAACATGCATGTGGAACCCAGAGTATGATCCACCGTGTGATCGGGAGACGTGTTCAAATATGTCTCAGTTTTCGTCCCCTGGTACTCGGGTGCAACATTCCAGACGCTTTACTAACACTCTCCCCACTTGGAGAGTCAGTGCCTTTAACCTCCTGTTTGGCCCAGTTTGCAATTTCTGGGGAAAATGAACAGGAATAGGGAGAACCAATGAGAGACTAGCTGGAGGTGTCTGGACGGGCAAATTTAACTCTCATTTCCCACCAGGAAGAGGAATTAACAAAAGGCTCAGCATGCGGTGCCGGAACCACACTAGGGCCTGAAGCAATCCTGCAGTGTTGTGGCCAGCTCACAAGAAAGCGAGTTGAAGAAAGGAGCTCAGGGGCACTGTAATTCACAAAACTGCAGAGTTATAAATGACAGCTATCGTCCAAAAATATATTGAAGTAAGGCTGCCAAGAGGACTTGAAAGCGGGGCAGAATTGCAGGAAACCGATTTCAGGAGGTAGACTGGAATTGCATGTAAAGCATAGGAAAAGAGGCAGAACGTCCACAATGATGCACTTGGCCGAAAAGTGCGTATACGTTTTTTCCTGAATATATTCAGGAAAAATCGCATACGCCCTTTTTGGCCAACCAAGCAAGCTTGCAAAGGAAATCTGCACTACAATGAAGTCTCACTGCCCCCCGGTCAAAAGGGCCATCTGAAAAAAGTGTAAAATCCAGAAAGGCAGGACAGGTCATGGAGAACTGGGAGTCTTGTTATGCTGATGGCGGGATGTAAATTGCCAACAGCCACTCTGGAGAAGTGTATGGTGTTTCCTGAAATATCTAAAAAACAAAGCAACAGAGCCTAGGGCACATCCACTTATGGTCCTATAGCTTAGGGAAATTAAAATCAAAAAGACACAGCCACCCCAAAGTTTGGGACGGCTCCGTTTACAAGAACCTCGTTTACGGTACAAGTTCAATATCACAGAAAGTGAAAAATGGATAAAGAAGTTGTGGTACTTACATACAATGCAATATCACTCAGCAATGAAATCTATGTCATCAGGACCGTAGCAGCATAATGAGTGGATTCAGGTACGATGATTCTAAGTGAAATAAGTCATACAGAAAAAGGAACATCATAAGATATCACTACTACACGGAATGTAAACTTGGCTACACAGGAACTGAATTACAGAACAGAACAGGGTCTGAAATGCAGAAAACAAACTTACGCTTGCTTAAGAGGAAAGGTGAGTTGGGGTGCTGCATAAAACCAGAGATTGAAATTAGCACAGATACTGTTCCATAACCCAAATATGTAATAGACAAGAGCTACTCCTTGCTCAACGAAGTTGACTCAAAACCCCATATTAAACGCCTAAGAATATACCTGACTAGTAAGAATCTTAAAACCTATGGATTTATATGTCTCCGAAAGAGAATCAAGCGTGTGTACAGCGGCATAAATGCAGCAGTGATAGGATTGGTGAGGTTCGGTGAGCAAATGCAGACCCTTTGAAGTCATATTGCATGGTACCCATTCCATGGGTCTCACCTCTGCAGGTTTAAGGGATTCTTCCTTCAGCTAAAACATGCATGTGGAACCCAGAGAATGATCCACCGTGTGATCGGGAAACGTGTTCAAATGTGTCTCAGTTTTTGTCCCCTGGTACTCGGGTGCAACATTGCAGATGCTTTACTAACACTCTCCCCACTTAGAGAGTCAGTGCCTTTAACACCCAGTTTGGCCCAGTTTGCAATTTCTGTGGAAAATGAACAGGAATAGGGAGAACCAATGAGAGACTAGCTGGAGGTGTCTGGACGGGCAAATTTAACTCTCATTTCCCACCAGGAAGAGGAATTAACCAAAGGCTCAGCGTGCCATGCTGGAACCACACTAGGGCCTGAAGCAATCCTGCGGTGTTGCGGCTAGCTCACAAGAAAGCGAGTTGAAGAAAGGAGCTCAGGGGCACTGTAATTCACAAATGTGCAGAGTTATAAATGACAGCTATCGTCCAAAAATATATTGAAGTAAGGCTGCCAAGAGGACTTGAAAGCGGGGCAGAATTGCAGGAAACCGATTTCAGGAGGTAGACTGGAATTGCATGTAAAGCATAGGAAAAGAGGCAGAACGTCCACAATGATGCACTTGGCCTAAAAGTGCATATGCGTTTTTTCCTGAATATATTCAGGAGAAAACGCATACACCGTTTTTGGCCAACCAAGCAAGCTTGCAAAGGAAATCTGCACTACAATGAAGTCTCCACTGCCCCCTGGTCAAAAGGGCCATCTGAAAAAAGTGTAAAATCCAGAAAGGCAGGACAGGCCATGGAGAACAGGGAGCCTTGTTATGCTGATGGGCGGGATGTAATTTGCCAACACCCACTCTGGAGAAGTGTATGGTGTTTCCTGAAACATCTAAAAAACAAAGCAACAGAGCCTAGTGCACTTCCACTTATGGTCCTATATTTAGGGAAATTAAAAGCAAAAAGACACAGCCACCCAAAAGTTTGGAACGGCTCTGTTTACAAGAACCTCGTTTACGGGACAAGTTCAATATTGCAGAAAGCGAAAAATGGATAAAGAAGTTGTGGTATGTACGTACAATGCAATATCACTCAGCAATGAAATCTATGTCATCAGCCCCGTAGCAGCATAATGAGTGGATTCAGGTACGATGATTCTAAGTGAAATAAGTCACACAGAAAAACAAACATCATAAGATATCACTACTAAACGGAATGTAAACTTGGCTACACAGGAAGTGAATTACAAAACAGAACAGGGTCTCAAATGTAGAAAACCAACTTATGCTTGCTTAAGTGGAATGGTGAGTTGGGGTGCTGCATGAAACCAGAGATTAAAATTGGCACAGATACCATTCCATAAGCCAAATATGTAATAGACAAGAGCTACCCCCTTGTTCAACGAAGTGGACTCAAGACGGCATATTAAACGCCTAAGGATATACCTGACTAGTAAGAATCTTAAAACCTATGGATTTATATGTCTCCGAAAGAGAATCAAGCATGTGTACAGCGGCATAAATGCAGCAGTAATAGGATTGGTGAGGTTAGGTGAGCAAATGCAGACCCTTTGAAGTCATATTGCATGGTACCCATTCCATGGGTCTCAACTCTCCACGTTTAAGGGATTCTTCCTTCAGCTAAAACATGCATGTGGAACCCAGAGTATGATCCACCGTGTGATCGGGAAACGTGTTCAAATGTGTCTCAGTTTTCGTCCCCTGCTACTCGGGTGCAACTTTCCAGACGCTTTACTAACACTCTCCCCACTTGGAGAGCCAGTGCCTTTAACCTCCTTCTTGGCCCAGTTTGCAATTTGTGTGTAAGATGAAAAGGAATAGGGAGAACCAATGAGAGACTAGCTGGAGGTGTCTGGGCGGGCAAATTTAACTCTCATTTCCCACCAGGAAGAGGAATTAACCAAAGGCTCAGTGTGCCGTGCCGGAACAACACTAGGGCCTAAAGCAATGATGCGGTGTTGTGGCCAGCTCACAAGAAAGCGAGTTGAAGAAAGGAGCTCAGAGACACTGTAATTCACAAACGTTCAGAGTTATAAATGACAGCTATCGTCCAAAAATATATTGAAGTAAGGCTGCCAAGAGGACTTGAAAGCGGGGCAGAATTTTAGGAAACCGATTTCAGGAGGTAGACTGGAATTGCATGTAAAGCATAGGAAAAGAGGCAGAACGTACACAATGATACACTTGGCCAAAAAGGGCGTATGCGTTTTTTCCTGAATATATTCAGGAAAAAACGCATACGCCCTTTTTGGCCAACCAAGGAAGCTTGCAAAGGAAATCTGCACTACAATGAAGTCTCACTGCCCCCCGGTCAAAAGGGCCATCTGAAAAAAGTGTAAAATCCAGAAAGGCAGGACAGGCCATGGAGAACTGGTAGCCTTATGCTGATGGGAGGGATGTAAATTGCCAACAGCCACTCTGGAGAAGTGTATGGTGTTTCCTGAAACATCTACAAAACAAAGCAACAGAGCCTAGGGCACTTCCACTTATGGTCCTATAGCTTAGGGAAATTAAAATCAAAAAGACACAGGCACCCCAAAGTTTGGGACAGCTCTGTTTACAAGAACCTCGTTTACGGTACAGGTTCAATATCACAGAAAGCGAAAAATGGATAAAGAAGTTGTGGTATGTACGTACAATGCAATATCACTCAGCAATGAAATCTATGTCATCAGGCCAGTAGGAGCATAATGAGTGGATTCAGGTACGATGATTCTAAGTGAAATAAGTCACACAGAAAAAGCAACATCATAAGATATCACTAATACACGGAATGTAAACTTGGCTACACAGGAACTGAATTAGAAAACAGAACAGGGTCTCAAATGTAGAAAACCAACTTATGCTTGCTTAAGGGGAATGTTGAGTTGGGGAGCTGCATAAATCCAGAGATTGAAATTAGCACAGATACCGTTCCATAAGCCAAATATATAATAGACCAGAGCTACTCCTTGCTCAATGAAGTGGACTCAACACCACATATTAAACGTGTAAGTGTATACCTGACTAGTAAGAATCTTAAAATCTATGGATTTATATGTCTCCGAAAGAGAATCAAGTGTGTGTACAGCGGCATAAACGCAGCAGTGATAGGATTGGTGAGGTTCGGTGAGCAAATGCAGACCCTTTGAAGTCATATTGCATGGTACCCATTCCATGGGTCTCAACTCTCCAAGTTTAAGGGATTCTTCCTTCAGCTAAAACATGCATGTGTAACCCAGAGTATGATCCACCATGTCATCAGGAAACGTGTTCAAATGTGTCTCAGTTTTCGTCCCCTGGTACTCGGGTGCAACATTCCAGACGCTTTACTAACACTCTCCCCACTTGGAGAGTCAGTGCCTTTAACCTCCTGTTTGGCCCAGTTTGCAATTTCTGGGGAAAATGAACAGGAATAGGGAGAACCAATGAGAGACTAGCTGGAGGTGTCTGGACGGGCAAATTTAACTCTCATTTCTCACCAGGAAGAGGAATTTACCAAAGGCTCAGCGTGCCATGCCGGAACCACACTAGGGCCTGAAGCAATCCTGCGTTGTTGTGGCCAGCTCACAAGAAAGCGAGTTGAAGAAAGGAGCTCAGGGGCACTGTAATTCACAAACCTGCAGAGTTATAAATGACAGCTATCGTCCAAAAATATATTGAAGTAAGGCTGCCAAGAGGACTTGAAGGTGGTGCAGAATTGCATGAAGCCGATTTCAGGAGGTAGACTGGAATTGCATGTAAAGCATACGAAAAGATGCTGAACGTCCACAATGATGCACTTGGCCAAAAAGGGCATATGCGTTTTTTCCTGAACATACTCAGGAAAAAACGCATACGCACTTTTTGGCCAACCAAGCAAGCTTGCGAAGGAAATCTGCACTACAATGAAGTCTCACTTCCCCCCGGTCAAAAGGGCCATCTGAAAAAAGTGTAAAATCCAGAAAGGCAGGACAGGCCATGGAGAACTGGGAGCCTTGTTATGCTGATGGGTGGGATGTAAATTGCCAACAGCCACTCTGGAGAAGTGTATGGTGTTTCCTGAAACATCTAAAAAACAAAGGAACAGAGACTATGGCACATCCACTTATGGTCCTATAGCTTAGGGAAATTAAAATCAAAAAGACACAGCCACCCCAAAGTTTGGGACGGCTGTGTTTATAAGAACCTCGTTTACGGTACAAGTTCAATATCACAGAAAGCGAAAAATGGATAAAGAAATTGTGGTACTTACGTACAGTGCAATATCACTCAGCAATGAAATCTATGTCATCAGGCCCGTAGCAGCATAATGAGTGGATTCAGGTACGATGATTCTAAGTGAAATAAGTCACACAGAAAAAGAAACATCATAAGATATCACTACTACACGGAATGTAAAGTTGGCTACACAGTAACTGAATTACAAAACAGAACAGGGTCTCAAATGTAGAAAACCAACTTATGCTTGCTGAAGGGGAAAGGTGAGTTGGGGTGCTGCATAAAACCAGAGATTGAAATGAGCACAGATACCGTTCCACAAGCCAAATATGTAATAGACAAGAGCTACTCCTTGCTCAACGAAGTGGACTCAAGACGCCATATTTAACGCCTAAGAATATACCTGACTAGTAAGAATCTTAAAACCTATGGATTTATATGTCTCCGAAAGAGAATCAAGCTTGTGCACAGTGGAATAAACGCAGCAGTGATAGGATTGGTGAGGTTCGGTGAACAAATGCAGACCCTTTGAAGTCATATTGCATGGTACCCATTCCATGGGTCTCAACTCTCCAGGTTTAAGGGATTCTTCCTTCAGCTAATACATGCATGTGGAACCCAGAGTATGATCCACCGTGTGATCGGGAAACGTGTTCAAATGTGTCTCAGTTTTCATCCCCTGGTACTCGGGTGCAACATTCCAGACGGTTTACTAACACTCTCCCCACTTGGAGAGTCAGTGCCTTTAACCTCCTGTTTGGCCCAGTTTGCAATTTCTTCGGAAAATCAACAGGAATAGGGAGAACCAATGAGAGACTAGCTGGAGGTGTCTGGACGGGCAAATTTAACTCTCATTTCCCACCAGGAAGAGGAATTAACCAAAGGCTCAGCGTGCCATGCCGGAACCACACTAGGGCCTGAAGCAATCCTGTAGTGTTGCGGCCAGCTCACAAGAAAGCAAGTTGAAGAAAGGAGCTCAGGGGCACTGTAATTCACAAACCTGCAGAGTTATAAATGACAGCTATCGTCCAAAAATATATTGAAGTAAGGCTTCCAATAGGACTTGAAAGCGGGGCAGAATTGCAGGAAACCGATTTCAGAAAGTAGACTGGAATTGCATGTAAAGCATAGGAAAAGAGGCAGAACGTCCACAATGATGCACTTGGCGAAAAAGGGCGTATGGGTTTTTTCCTGAATATATTCAGGGAAAAATGCATACGCCCTTTTTGGCCAACCAAGCAAGCTTGCAAAGGAAATCTGCATTACAATGAAGTCTCACTGTCCCGGGTCAAAAGGGCCATCTGGAAAAACTGTAAAATCCAGAAAGTCAGGACAGGCCATGGAGAACTGGGAGCCTTGTTATGCTGATGGGCGGGATGTAAATTGCCAACAGCCACTCTGGAGAAGTGTATGGTGTTTCCTGAAACATCTAAAAAACAAAGCAACAGAGCCTAGGGCACTTCTACTTATGGTCCTATAGCTTAGGGAAATTAAAATCAAAAAAACCCAGCCACCCCAAAATTTGGGATGGCTCTGTTTACAAGAACCTCATTTACGGTACAAGTTCAATATCACAGAAAGCGAAAAATGGATAAAGAAGGTGTGGTACTTACGTACAATGCAATATCACTCAGCAATGAAATCTATGTCATCAGGCCCGTAGCAGCATAATGAGTGGATTCAGGTACGATGATTCTAAGTGAAATAAGTCACACAGAAAAAGAAACATCATAAGATATCACTAATACACGGAATGTAAACTTGGCTACCCAGGAACTGAATTACAAAACAGAACAGGGTCTCAAATGTAGAAAACCAACTTATGCTTGCTTAAGGGGAAAGGTGAGTTGGGGTGCTGCATAAAACCAGAGATTGAAATTAGCACAGATACATTCCATAAGCCAAATATGTAATAGACAAGAGCTACTCCTTGCTCAACGAAGTGGACACAACACCCCATATTAAACGCCTAAGAATATACCTGACTAGTAAGAATCTTAAAACCTATGGATTTATATGACTCTGAAAGAGAATGAAGCATGTGTACAGCGACATAAATGCAGCAGTGATAGGATTGGTGAGGTTTGGTGAGCAAATGCAGACCCTTTGAAGTCATATTGCATGGTACCCATTCCATGGGTCTCAACTCTGCAGGTTTAAGGGATTCTTCCTTCAGCTAAAACATGCATGTGGAACCCAGAGTATGATCGACCATGTGATCGGCAAACGTGTTCAAATGTGTCTCAGTTTTCGTCCCCTGATACTCGGGTACAACATTCCAGACGCTTTACTAACACTCTCCCCACTTGGAGAGTCAAGGCCTTTAACCTCCTGTTTGGCCCAGTTAGCAATTTCTGCGTAAGATGAACTGGAATAGGGATAACCAATGAGAGACTAGCTGGAGGTGTCTGGACGGGCAAATTTAACTCTCATTTCCCACCAGGAAGAGGAATTAACCAAAAGATCAGCGTGCTGTGCCGGAACCACACCGGAACCACA